>NW_020622602.1:45708-345708 GCF_003573695.1 Papaver somniferum
GCTAAATTTTGAAATCTAGGCCTCATAAACAAGATTTGTCTACTTAGAGAAGTTTCGAGTGTACATTCGAAAAATACAAACTAGAAAAGACTCGAACGCTATAATTTAGCTCAAGAGGTGACTATTTTGATTGAAAACATGCTAATTATCAGGACATGTTGGTCTATAGACCCACATGATCTTGATATTTTAGCCAAGTTTTGAAGCCTAGGCCTCATAAACACGAATTTTTCTACTTAGAGAAGTTTCGAGAGTACATTCGAAAAATACACACTCGAAAAGACTCGAACGCTATAATTTAGCTCAAGAGGTGTCTATTTTGATTGGAAACATGCTAATGATCAGGACATGTTGGTCTATAGACCCAGATGATCTTGATATTTTAGCTAAATTTTGAAGTCTAGGCCTCATAAACAAGATTTGTCTACTAAGAGAAGTTTCGAGTGTACATTCGAAAAATACACACTCGAAAAGACTCGAACGTTATAATTTAGCTCAAGAGGTGTCTATTTTTATTGAAAACATGCTAATTATCAGGACATGTTGGTCTATAGACCCACATGATCTTGATATGTTAGCCAAGTTTTGAAGGATAGGCCTCATAAACACGAATTTTCTACTTAGCGCAGTTTCGAGAGTACATTCGAAAAATACACACTCGAAAAGACTCGAACGCTATAATTTAGCTCAACATGTTTTTATTTTTATTGGAAACATGCTAATTATCAGGACATGTTGGTCTATAGATCCAAATGATCTTGATATTTTAGCAAAATTTTGAAATCTAGGCCTCATAAACAAGATTTGTCTACTTAGAGCAGTTTCGAGTGTACATTCGAAAAATACACACTTGAAAAGACTCGAACGCTATAATTTAGCTCAACCGGTGTCTATTTTTATTGGAAATATGTTAATGATCAGGACATGTTGGTCTATAGACCCAGATGATCTTGATATTTTAGCTAAATTTTGAAATCTAGGCCTCATAAACAAGATTTGTCTACTTAGAGAAGTTTCGAGTGTACATTCGAAAAATACAAACTAGAAAAGACTCGAACGCTATAATTTAGCTCAAGAGGTGACTATTTTGATTGAAAACATGCTAATTATCAGGACATGTTGGTTTATAGACCCACATGATCTTGATATTTTAGCCAAGTTTTGAAGCCTAGGCCTCATAAACACGAATTTTCTAATTAGAGCATTTTCGAGTGTACATTCGAATAATACACGCTCGAAAAGACTCGAACGCTATAATTTAGCTCAACAGGTTTTTATTTTTATTGGAAACATGCTAATTTTCAGGACATGTTGGTCTATAGACCCAGATGATCTTGATATTTTAGCAAAATTTTGAAATCTAGGCCTCATAAACAAGATTTGTCTACTTAGAGCAGTTTCGAGTGTACGTTCGAAAAATACACACTCGAAAAGACTCGAACACTATAATTTAGCTCAAGAGGTGTCTATTTTTATTGAAAACATGCTATTGATCAGGACATGTTGGTATATAGACCCACATGATCTTGATATGATAGCCAAGTTTTGAAGGCTAGGCCTCATAAACACGAATTTTCTACTTAGAGCAGTTTCGAGTGTACATTCAAATAATACACACTCGAAAAGACTTGAACGCTATAATTTAGCACAACCAGTGTCTATTTTTATTGGAAACATGTTAATGATAAGGACATGTTGGTCTATAGACCCAGATGATCTTGATATTTTAGCTAAATTTTGAATTCTAGGCCTCATACACAAGATTTGTCTACTTAGAGAAGTTTCGAGTGTACATTCGAAAAATACACACTCGAAAAGACTCGAACGCTACAATTTAGCTCCAGAGGTGTCTATTTTGATTGAAAACATGCTAATTATCAGGACATGTTGGTCTATAGACCCATATGATCTTGATATTTCAGACAAATTTTGAAGTTTAGGCCTCATAAATAAGACTTTTCTACTTAGAGCAGTTTCGAGTGTACATTCGAAAAATACACACTCGAAAAGACTCGAACGCTATAATTTAGCTCAAGAGGTGTCTATTTTGATTGAAAACATGCTAATGATCAGGACATATTGGTCTATAGACCTAGATGATCTTGATATTTTAGCCAAATTTTGAAGTCTAGGCCACATAAACATGATTTTTCTACTTAGAGCAGTTTCGAGTGTACATTCGAAAAATACACACTCGAAAAGACTCGAACGCTATAATTAAACTCAAGAGGTGACTATTTTGATTGAAAACATGCTAATGATCAGGACATGTTGGTCTATAGACCCAGATGATCTTGATATTTTAGCTAAATTTTGAAGTCTAGGCCTCATAAACAAAAATTTGTCTACTTAGAGAAGTTTCGAGTGTACATTCGAAAAATACACACTCGAAAAGACTCGAACGCTATAATTTAGCTCAAAAGGTGTCTATTTTGATTGAAAACATGTTATTGATCAGGACATGTTGGTCTATAGACCCACATGATCTTGATATGTTAGCCAAGTTTTGAAGGATAGGCCTCATAAACTCGATTTTTCTACTTATAGCAGTTTCGAGTGTACATTCGAATAATACACACTCGAAAAGACTCGAACGCTATAATTTAGCTCAACAGGTTTCTATTTTTATTGGAAACATGCTAATGATCAGGACATGTTGGTCTATAGACCCAGATGATCTTGATATTTTATCAAATTTTTTAAATCTAGGCCTCATAAACAAGATTTGTCTACTTAGAGCAGTTTCGAGTGTACGTTCGAAAAATACACACTCGAAAAGACTCGAACACTATAATTTAGCTCAAGAGGTGTCTATTTTGATTGGAAACATGCTAATGATCAGGACATGTTGGTCTATAGACCTACATGATCTTGATATTTTAGCCAAATTTTGAAGGCTAGGCCTCATAAATAAGATTTGTCTACTTAGAGCAGTTTCGAGTGTACATTCAAATAATACACACTCGAAAATACTCGAACACTATAATTTAGCTCAACCGGTGTCTATTTTTATTGGAAACATGCTAATGATCAGGACATGTTGGTCTATAGACCCAGATGATCTTGATATTTTAGCTAAATTTTGAAGTCTAGGCCTCATAAACAAAATTTGTCTACTTAGAGAAGTTTCGAGTGTACATTCGAAAAATACACACTCGAAAAGACTCGAACGCTATAATTTAGCTCAAGAGGTGTCTATTTTGATTGAAAACATGCTATTGATCAGGACATGTTGGTCTATAGACCCACATGATCTTGATATGTTAGCCAAGTTTTGAAGGCTAGGCCTCATAAACTCGAATTTTCTACTTAGAGCAGTTTCAAGTGTACATTCAAATAATACACACTCGAAAATACTCGAACGCTATAATTCAGCTCAACCGGTGTCTATTTTTATTGGAAACATGCTAATGATCAGGACATGTTGGTCTATAGACCCAGATGATCTTGATATTTTAGCTAAATTTTGAAGTCTAGGCCTCATAAATAAGATTTGTCTACTTAGAGCAGTTTCTAGTGTACATTCGAAAAATACACACTCGAAAAAACTCGAACGTTATAATTTAGCTCAAGAGATGTCTATTTTGATTGAAAACATGCTAATTATCAGTACATGTTGGTCTATAGACCCACATGATCTTGATATTTTAGCCAAGTTTTGAAGCCTAGGCCTCATAAATACGAATTTTCTACTTAGAGCAGTTTCGAGCGTACATTCGAAAAATACACACTCGAAAAGACTCGAACGCTATAATTTAGCTCAAGAGGTGTCTATTTTGATTGGAAACATGCTAATGATCAGGATATGTTGGTTTATAGACCCACATGATCTTGATATTTTAGCCAAATTTTGAAGTCTAGGCCACATAAACATGATTTTTCTACTTAGAGCAGTTTCGAGTGTACATTCGAAAAATACACACTCGAAAAGACTCGAACGCTATAATTTAGCTCAAGTGGTGACTATTTTGATTGAAAACATGCTAATTATCAGGACATGTTGGTCTATAGACCCACGAGATCTTGATATTTTAGCCAAGTTTTGAAGGCTAGGCCTCATAAACACGAATTTTCTACTTAGAGAAGTTTCGAGTGTACATTCGAATAATACACACTCGAAAAGACTCGAACGTTATAATTTAGCTCAACAGGATTCTATTTTTATTGGAAACATGCTAATGATCAGGACATGTTGGTCTAGAGACCCAGATGATCTTGATATTTTATCAAAATTTTGAAATCTAGGCCTCATAAACAAGATTTGTCTACTTAGAGCAGTTTCGAGTGTACATTCGAAAAATACACACTCGAAAAGACTCGAACGCTATAATTTAGCTCAAGAGGTGTCTATTTTGATTGGAAACATGCTAATGATCAGGACATGTTGGTCTATAGACCCACATGATCTTGATATGTTAGCCAAGTTTTGAAGGCTAGGCCTCATAAATACGAATTTTCTACTTAGAGCAGTTTCGAGTGTACATTCGAATATTACACACTCGAAAAGACTCGATAGCTATAATTTATCTCAAGAGGTGTCTATTTTGATTGAAAACATGCTATTGATCAGGACATGTTGGTCTATAGACCCACATGATCTTGATATTTTAGCCAAGTTTTGAAGCCTACGCCTCATAAACACGAATTTTCTACTTAGAGCAGTTTCATGTGTACATTCAAAAAATACACACTCGAAAACACTCGAACGCTATAATTTAGCTAACATGTTTCTATTTTTATTGGAAACATGCTATTGATCAGGACATGTTGGTCTATAGACCCAGATGATCTTGATATTTTAGCAAAATTTTGAAATCTAGGCCTCATAAACAAGATTTGTCTACTTAGAGCAGTTTCGAGTGTACATTCGAAAAATACACACTCGAAAAGACTCGAACGCTATAATTTAGCTCAACCGGTGTCTATTTTTATTGGAAATATGTTAATGATCAGGACATGTTGGTCTATAGACCCAGATGATCTTGATATTTTAGCTAAATTTTGAAGTCTAGACCTCATAAACAAGATTTGTCTACTTAGAGAAGTTTCGAGTGTACATTCGAAAAATACACACTAGAAAAGACTCGAACGCTATAATTTAGCTCAAGAGGTGACTATTTTGATTGAAAACATGATAATTATCAGGACATGTTGGTCTATAGACCCATATGATCTTTGATATTTTAGCCAAGTTTTGAAGCCTAGGCCTCATAAACAAGAATTTTCTAATTAGAGCATTTTCGAGTGTACATTCGAATAATACACACTCGAAAAGACTCGAACGCTATAATTTAGCTCAACAGGTTTTTATTTTTATTGGAAACATGCTAATTTTCAGGACATGTTGGTCTATAGACCCAGATGATCTTGATATTTTAGCAAAATTTTGAAATCTAGGCCTCATAAACAAGATTTGTCTACTTAGAGCAGTTTCGAGTGTACGTTCGAAAAATACACACTCGAAAAGACTCGAACACTATAATTTGGCTCAAGAGGTGTCTATTTTTATTGAAAACATGCTATTGATCAGGACATGTTGGTATATAGACCCACATGATCTTGATATGATAGCCAAGTTTTGAAGGCTAGGCCTCATAAACACGAATTTTCTACTTAGAGCAGTTTCGAGTGTACATTCAAATAATACACACTCGAAAAGACTTGAACGCTATAATTTAGCTCAACCAGTGTCTATTTTTATTGGAAACATGCTAATGATCAGGACATGTTGGTCTATAGACCCAGATGATTTTGATATTTTAGCTAAATTCCGAATTCTAGGCCTCATAAACAAGATTTGTCTACTTAGAGAAGTTTCGAGTGTACATTCGAAAAATACATACTCGAAAAGACTCGAACGCTACAATTTAGCTCCAGAGGTGTCTATTTTAATTGAAAACATGCTAATTATCAGGACATGTTGGTCTATAGACCCATATGATCTTGATATTTCAGACAAATTTTGAAGTCTAGGCCTCATAAATAAGATTTTTCTACTTAGAGCAGTTTCGAGTGTACATTCGAAAAATACACACTCGAAAAGACTCGAACGCTATAATTTAGCTCAAGAGGTGTCTATTTTGATTGAAAACATGCTAACTATCAGGACATGTTGGTCTATAGACCCACATGATCTTGATATTTTAGCCAAGTTTTGAAGCTTACGCCTCATAAACACGAATTTTCTACTTAGAGCAGTTTCAAGTGTACATTCAAAAAATACACACTCGAAAAGACTCGAACGCTATAATTTAGCTAACATGTTTCTATTTTTATTGGAAACATGCTAATTATCAGGACATGTTGGTCTATAGACCCAGATGATCTTGATATTTTAGCAAAATTTTGAAATCTAGGCCTCATAAACAAGATTTGTCTACTTAGAGCAGTTTCGAGTGTACATTCGAAAAATACACACTCGAAAAGACTCGAACGCTATAATTTAGCTCAACCGGTGTCTATTTTTATTGGAAATATGTTAATGATCAGGACATGTTGGTCTATAGACCCAGATGATCTTGATATTTTAGCTAAATTTTGAGGTCTAGGCCTCATAAACAAGATTTGTCTACTTAGAGAAGTTTCGAGTGTACGTTCGAAAAATACACACTAGAAAAGACTCGAACGCTATAATTTAGCTCAAGAGGTGACTATTTTGATTGAAAACATGCTAATTATCAGGACATGTTGGTCTATAGACCCATATGATCTTGATATTTTAGCAAAATTTTGAAATCTAGGCCTCATAAACAAGAATTTTCTAATTAGAGCATTTTCGAGTGTACATTCGAATAATACACGCTCGAAAAGACTCGAACGCTATAATTTAGCTCAACAGGTTTTTATTTTTATTGGAAACATGCTAATTTTCAGGACATGTTGGTCTATAGACCCACATGATCTTAATATTTTAGCCAAATTTTGAAATCTAGGCCTCATAAACAAGATTTGTCTTCTTAGAGCAGTTTCGAGTGTACATTCGAATAATACACACTCGAAAAGACTCGAACGCTATAATTTAGCTCAACAGGTGTCTATTTTTATTGGAAACATGCTAATGATCAGGACATGTTGGTCTATAGACCCACATGATCTTGATATTTTATCCAAATTTTGAAGTCTAGGCCTCATAAACAAGATTTTCTACTTAGAGCAGTTACGAGTGTACATTCGAATAATACACACTCGAAAAGACTCGAACGCTATAATTTAGCTCAACAGGTGTCTATTTTTATTGGAAACATGCTAATGATCAGGACATGTTGGTCTATAGACCCACATGATCTTGATATTTTATCCAAATTTTGAAGTCTAGGCCTCATAAACAAGATTTTCTACTTAGAGCAGTTACGAGTGTACATTCGAATAATACACACTCGAAAAGACTCGAACGCTATAATTTAGCTCAACAGGTGTCTATTTTTATTGGAAACATGCTAATGATCAGGACATGTTGGTCTATAGACCCACATGATCTTGATATTTTATCCAAATTTTGAAGTCTAGGCCTCATAAACAAGATTTTCTACTTAGAGCAGTTACGAGTGTACATTCGAATAATACACACTCGAAAAGACTCGAACGCTATAATTTAGATCAATCGGTGTCTATTTTTATTGGAAATATGTTAATGATCAGGACATGTTGGTCTATAGACCCAGATGATCTTGATATTTTAGCTAAATTTTGAAGTCTAGGCCTCATAAACAAGATTTGTCTACTTAGAGAAGTTTCGAGTGTACATTCGAAAAATACACACTAGAAAAGACTCGAACGCTATAATTTAGCTCAAGAGGTGACTATTTTGATTGAAAACATGATAATTATCAGGACATGTTGGTCTATAGACCCATATGATCTTGATATTTTAGCCAAGTTTTGAAGCCTAGGCCTCATAAACACGAATTTTCTAATTAGAGCATTTTCGAGTGTACATTCGAATAATACACGCTCGAAAAGACTCGAACGCTATAATTTAGCTCAACAGGTTTTTATTTTTATTGGAAACATGCTAATTTTCAGGACATGTTGGTCTATAGACCCAGATGATCTTGATATTTTAGCAAAATTTTGAAATCTAGGCCTCATAAACAAGATTTGTCTACTTATAGCAGTTTCGAGTGAACGTTCGAAAAATACACACTCGAAAAGACTCGAACACTATAATTTAGCTCAAGAGGTGTCTATTTTTATTGAAAACATGATATTGATCAGGACATGTTGGTATATAGACCCACATGATCTTGATATGATAGCCAAGTTTTGAAGGCTAGGCCTCATAAATACGAATTTTCTACTTAGAGCAGTTTCGAGTGTACATTCAAATAATACACACTCGAAAAGACTTGAACGCTATAATTTAGCTCAACCAGTGTCTATTTTTATTGGAAACATGCTAATGATCAGGACATGTTGGTCTATAGACCCAGATGATCTTGATATTTTAGCTAAATTTTGAATTCTAGGCCTCATAAACAAGATTTGTCTACTTAGAGAAGTTTCGAGTGTACATTCGAAAAATACACACTCGAAAAGACTCGAACGCTACAATTTAGCTCCAGAGGTATCTATTTTGATTGAAAACATGCTAATTATCAGGACATGTTGGTCTATAGACCCATATGATCTTGATATTTCAGACAAATTTTGAAGTCTAGGCCTCATAAATAACATTTTTCTACTTAGAGCAGTTTCGAGTGTAAATTCGAAAAATACACACTCGAAAAGACTCGAACGCTATAATTTAGCTCAAGAGGTGTCTATTTTGATTGAAAACATGCTAATGATCAGGACATATTGGTCTATAGACCCAGATGATCTTGATGTTTTAGCTAAATTTTTAAGTCTAGGCCTCATAAACAAAATTTGTCTACTTAGAGAAGTTTCGAGTGTACATTCGAAAAATACACACTCGAAAAGACTCGAACGCTATAATTTAGCTCAAGAGGTGTTTATTTTGATTGAAAACATGATATTGATCAGGACATGTTGGTCTATAGACCCACATGATCTTGATATGTTAGCCAAGTTTTGAAGGCTAGGCCTCATAAACTCGAATTTTCTACTTAGAGCAGTTTCGAGTGTACATTCAAATAATACACACTCGAAAATACTCGAACGCTATAATTTAGCTCAACCGGTGTCTATTTTTATTGGAAACATGCTAATGATCAGGACATGTTGGTCTATAGACCCAGATGATCTTGATATTTTAGCTAAATTTTGAAGTCTAGGCCTCATAAATAAGATTTGTCTACTTAGAGCAGTTTCGAGTGTACATTCGAAAAATACACACTCGAAAAAACTCGAACGTTATAATTTAGCTCAAGAGATGTCTATTTTGATTGAAAACATGCTAATTATCAGGACATGTTGGTCTATAGACCCACATGATCTTGATATTTTAGCCAAGTTTTGAAGCCTAGGCCTCATAAATACGAATTTTCTACTTAGAGCAGTTTCGAGTGTATATTCGAAAAATACACACTCGAAAAGACTCCAACGCTATAATTTAGCTCAAGAGGTGTCTATTTTGATTGGAAACATGCTAATGATCAGGACATGTTGGTTTATAGACCCACATGATCTTGATATTTTAGCCAAATTTTGAAGTCTAGGCCACATAAACATGATTTTTCTACTTAGAGCAGTTTCGAGTGTACATTCGAAAAATACACACTCGAAAAGACTCGAACGCTATAATTTAGCTCAAGAGGTGTCTATTTTGATTGGAAACATGCTAATGATCAGGACATGTTGGTATATAGACCCACATGATCTTGATATGTTAGCCAAGTTTTGAAGGCTAGGCCTCATAAATACGAATTTTCTACTTAGAGCAGTTTCGAGTGTACATTCGAATATTACACACTCGAAAAGACTCGAACGCTATAATTTATCTCAAGAGGTATCTATTTTGATTGAAAACATGCTATTGATCAGGACATGTTGGTCTATAGACCCACATGATCTTGATATTTTAGCCAAATTTTGAAGCCTACGCCTCATAAACACGAATTTTCTACTTAGAGCAGTTTCGAGTGTACATTCAAATAATACACACTCGAAAAGACTTGAACGCTATAATTTAGCTCAACCAGTGTCTATTTTTATTGGAAACATGCTAATGATCAGGACATGTTGGTCTACAGACCCAGATGATCTTGATATTTTAGCTAAATTTTGAATTCTAGGCCTCATAAACAAGATTTGTCTACTTAGAGAAGTTTCGAGTGTACATTCGAAAAATACACACTCGAAAAGACTCGAACGCTACAATTTAGCTCCAGAGGTGTCTATTTTGATTGAAAACATGCTAATTATCAGGACATGTTGGTCTATAGACCCATATGATCTTGATATTGCAGACAAATTTTGAAGTCTAGGCCTCATAAATAAGATTTTTCTACTTAGAGCAGTTTCGAGTGTAAATTCGACAAATACACACTCGAAAAGACTCGAACGCTATAATTTAGCTCAAGAGGTGTCTATTTTGATTGAAAACATGCTAATGATCAGGACATATTGGTCTATAGACCCAGATGATCTTGATATTTTAGCTAAATTTTTAAGTCTAGGCCTCATAAACAAAATTTGTCTACTTAGAGAAGTTTCGAGTGTACATTCGAAAAATACACACTCGAAAAGACTCGAACGCTATAATTTAGCTCAAGAGGTGTCTATTTTGATTGAAAACATGCTATTGATCAGGACATGTTGGTTTACAGACCCACATGATCTTGATATGTTAGCCAAGTTTTGAAGGCTAGGCCTCATAAACTCGAATTTTCTACTTAGAGCAGTTTCGAGTGTACATTCAAATAATACACACTCGAAAATACTCGAACGCTATAATTTAGCTCAACCGGTGTCTATTTTATTGGAAACATGCTAATGATCAGGACATGTTGGTCTATAGACTCAGATGATCTTGATATTTTAGCTAAATTTTGAAGTCTAGGCCTCATAAATAAGATTTGTCTACTTAGAGCAGTTTCGAGTGTACATTCGAAAAATACACACTCGAAAAAACTCGAACGTTATAATTTAGCTCAAGAGATGTCTATTTTGATTGAAAACATGCTAATTATCAGGACATGTTGGTCTATAGACCCACATGATCTTGATATTTTAGCCAAGTTTTGAAGCCTAGGCCTCATAAATACGAATTTTCTATTTAGAGCAGTTTCGAGTGTACATTCGAAAAATACACACTCGAAAAGACTCGAACGCTATAATTTAGCTCAAGAGGTGTCTATTTTGATTGGAAACATGCTAATGATCAGGACATGTTGGTTTATAGACCCACATGATCTTGATATTTTAGCCAAATTTTGAAGTCTAGGCCACATAAACATGATTTTTCTACTTAGAGCAGTTTCGAGTGTACATTCGAAAAATACACACTCGAAAAGACTCGAACGCTATAATTAAGCTCAAGAGGTGACTATTTTGATTGAAAACATGCTAATTATCAGGACATGTTGGTCTATAGACCCACGAGATCTTGATATTTTAGCCAAGTTTTGAAGGCTAGGCCTCATAAACACGAATTTTCTACTTAGAGCAGTTTCGAGTGTACATTCGAATAATGCACACTCGAAAAGACTCGAACGCCTTAATTTAGCTCAACAGGTTTCTATTTTTATTGGAAACATGCTAATGATCAGGACATGTTGGTCTATAGACCCAGATGATCTTGATATTTTATCAAAATTTTGAAATCTAGGCCTCATAAACAAGATTTGTCTACTTAGAGCAGTTTCGAGTGTACATTCGAAAAATACACACTCGAAAAGACTCGAACGCTATAATTTAGCTCAAGAGGTGTCTATTTTGATTGGAAACATGCTAATGATCAGGACATGTTGGTCTATAGACCCACATGATCTTGATATGTTAGCCAAGTTTTGAAGGCTAGGCCTCATAAATACGAATTTTCTACTTAGAGCAGTTTCGAGTGTACATTCGAATATTACACACTCGAAAAGACTCGAACGCTATAATTTAGCTCACGAGGTGTCTATTTTGATTGAAAACATGCTATTGATCAAGACATGTTGGTCTATAGACCCACATGATCTTGATATTTTAGCCAAGTTTTGAAGCCTACGCCTCATAAACACGAATTTTCTACTTAGAGCAGTTTCAAGTGTACATTCAAAAAATACACACTCGAAAAGACTCGAACGCTATAATTTATCTAACATTTTTCTATATTTATTGGAAACATGCTAATTATCAGGACATGTTGGTCTATAGACCCAGATGATCTTGATATTTTAGCAAAATTTTGAAATCTAGGCCTCATAAACAAGATTTGTCTAATTAGAGAAGTTTCGAGTGTACATTCGAAAAATACACACTCGAAAAGACTCGAACGCTATAATTTAGCTCAACAGGTGTCTATTTTTATTGGAAATATGTTAATGATCAGGACATGTTGGTCTATAGACCCAGATGATCTTGATATTTTAGCTAAATTTTGAAGTGTAGGCCTCATAAACAAGATTTGTCTACTTAGAGAAGTTTCGAGTGTACATTCGAAAAATACACACTAGAAAAGACTCGAACGCTATAATTTAGCTCAAGAGGTGACTATTTTGATTGAAACATGCTAATTATCAGGACATGTTGGTCTATAGACCCATATGATCTTGATATTTTAGCCAAGTTTTGAAGCCTAGGCCTCATAAACACGAATTTTCTAATTAGAGCATTTTCGAGTGTACATTCGAATAATACACGCTCGAAAAGACTCGAACGCTATAATTTAGCTCAACAGGTTTTTATTTTCATTGGAAACATGCTAATTTTCAGGACATGTTGGTCTATAGACCCAGATGATCTTGATATTTTAGCAAAATTTTGAAATCTAGGCCTCATAAACAAGATTTGTCTACTTAGAGCAGTTTCGAGTGTACGTTCGAAAAAATACACACTCGAAAAGACTCGAACACTATAATTTGGCTCAAGAGGTGTCTATTTTTATTGAAAACATGCTATTGATCAGGACATGTTGGTATATAGACCCACATGATCTTGATATGATAGCCAAGTTTTGAAGGCTAGGCCTCATAAACACGAATTTTCTACTTAGAGAAGTTTCGAGTGTACATTCAAATAATACACACTCGAAAAGACTTAAACGCTATAATTTAGCTCAACCAGTGTCTATTTTTATTGGAAACATGCTAATGATCAGGACATGTTGGTCTATAGACCCAGATGATCTTGATATTTTAGCTAAATTTTGAATTCTAGGCCTCATAAACAAGATTTGTCTACTTAGAGAAGTTTCGAGTGTACATTCGAAAAATACACACTCGAAAAGACTCGAACGCTACAATTTAGCTCCAGAGGTGTCTATTTTGATTGAAAACATGCTAATTATCAGGACATGTTGGTCTATAGACCCATATGATCTTGATATTTAAGACAAATTTTGAAGTCTAGGCCTCATAAATAAAATTTTTCTACTTAGAGCAGTTTCGAGTGTACATTCGAAAAATACACACTCGAAAAGACTCGAACACTATAATTTAGCTCAAGAGGTGTCTATTTTGATTGAAAACATGCTAACTATCAGGACATGTTGGTCTATAGACCCACATGATCTTGATATTTTAGCCAAGTTTTGAAGCGTACGCCTCATAGACACGAATTTTCTACTTAGAGCAGTTTCAAGTGTACATTCAAAAAATACACACTCGAAAAGAATCGAACGCTATAATTTAGCTAACATGTTTCTATTTTTATTGGAAACATGCTAATTATCAGGACATGTTGGTCTATAGACCCAGATGATCTTGATATTTTAGCAAAATTTTGAAATCTAGGCCTCATAAACAAGATTTGTCTACTTAGAGCAGTTTCGAGTGAACATTCGAAAAATACACACTCGAAAAGACTCGAACGCTATAATTTAGCTCAACCGGTGTCTATTTTTATTGGAAATATGTTAATGATCAGGACATGTTGGTCTATAGACCCAGATGATCTTGATATTTTAGCTAAATTTTGAAGTCTAGGCCTCATAAACAAGATTTGTCTACTTAGAAAAGTTTCGAGTGTACATTCGAAAAATACACACTAGAAAAGACTCGAACGCTATAATTTAGCTCAAGAGGTGACTATTTTGATTGAAAACATGCTAATTATCAGGACATGTTGGTCTATAGACCCATATGATCTTGATATTTTAGCCAAGTTTTGAAGCCTAGGCCTCATAAACACGAATTTTCTAATTAGAGCATTTTCGAGTGTACATTCGAATAATACACGCTCGAAAAGACTCGAACGCTATAATTTAGCTCAACAGGTTTTTATTTTTATTAGAAACATGCTAATTTTCAGGACATGTTGGTCTATAGACCCACATGATCTTAATATTTTAGCCAAATTTTGAAATCTAGGCCTCATAAACAAGATTTGTCTACTTAGGGCAGTTTCGAGTGTACATTCAAATAATACACACTCGAAAAGACTCGAACGCTATAATTTAGCTCAACAGGTGTCTATTTTTATTGGAAACATGCTAATGATCAGGACATGTTGGTCTATAGACCCACATGATCTTGATATTTTATCCAAATTTTGAAGTCTAGGCCTCATAAACAAGATTTTCTACTTAGAGCAGTTACGAGTGTACATTCGAATAATACACACTCGAAAAGACTCGAACGCTATAATTTAGCTCAACAGGTGTCTATTTTGATTGAAAACATGCTAATTATCAGGACATGTTGGTCTATAGACCCATATGATCTTGATATTTAAGACAAATTTTGAAGTCTAGGCCTCATAAATAAGATTTTTCTACTTAGAGCAGTTTCGAGTGTACATTCGAAAAATACACACTCGAAAAGACTCGAACGCTATAATTTAGCTCAAGAGGTGTCTATTTTGATTGAAAACATGCTAACTATCAGGACATGTTGGTCTATAGACCCACATGATCTTGATATTTTAGCCAAGTTTTGAAGCCTACGCCTCATAGACACGAATTTTCTACTTAGAGCAGTTTCAAGTGTACATTCAAAAAATACACACTCGAAAAGACTCGAACGCTATAATTTAGCTAACATGTTTCTATTTTTATTGGAAACATGCTAATTATCAGGACATGTTGGTCTATAGACCCAGATGATCTTGATATTTTAGCAAAATTTTGAAATCTAGGCCTCATAAACAAGATTTGTCTACTTAGAGCAGTTTCGAGTGTACATTCGAAAAATACACACTCGAAAAGACTCGAACACTATAATTTAGCTCAACCGGTGTCTATTTTTATTGGAAATATGTTAATGATCAGGACATGTTGGTCTATAGACCCAGATGATCTTGATATTTTAGCTAAATTTTGAAGTCTAGGCCTCATAAACAAGATTTGTCTACTTAGAGAAGTTTCGAGTGTACATTCGAAAAATACACACTAGAAAAGACTCGAACGCTATAATTTAGCTCAAGAGGTGACTATTTTGATTGAAAACATGCTAATTATCAGGACATGTTGGTCTATAGACCCATATGATCTTGATATTTTAGCCAAGTTTTGAAGCCTAGGCCTCATAAACACGAATTTTCTAATTAGAGCATTTTCGAGTGTACATTCGAATAATACACGCTCGAAAAGACTCGAACGCTATAATTTAGCTCAACAGGTTTTTATTTTTATTAGAAACATGCTAATTTTCAGGACATATTGGTCTATAGACCCACATGATCTTAATATTTTAGCCAAATTTTTAAATCTAGGCCTCATAAACAAGATTTGTCTACTTAGAGCAGTTTCGAGTGTACATTCAAATAATACACACTCGAAAAGACTCGAACGCTATAATTTATCTCAACAGGTGTCTATTTTTATTGGAAACATGCTAATGATCAGGACATGTTGGTCTATAGACCCACATGATCTTGATATTTTATCCAAATTTTGAAGTCTAGGCCTCATAAACAAGATTTTCTACTTAGAGCAGTTACGAGTGTACATTCGAATAATACACACTCGAAAAGACTCGAACGCTATAATTTAGCTCAACAGGTGTCTATTTTTATTGGAAACATGCTAATGATCAGGACATGTTGGTCTATAGACCCACATGATCTTGATATTTTATCCAAATTTTGAAGTCTAGGCCTCATAAACAAGATTTTCTACTTAGAGCAGTTTCGAGTGTACATTCGAATAATACACACTCGAAAAGACTCCAACGCTATAATTTAGCTCAACAGGTGTCTATTTTTATTGGAAACATGCTAATGATCAGGACATGGTGGTTTATAGACCCACATGATCTTGATAATTTAGCCAAATTTTGAAGTCTAGGCCTCATAAACAAGATTTGTCTACTTAGAGCAGTTTCGAATGTACATTCGAAAAATACACACTCGAAATGACTCGAGCTATAATTTAATTCAAGAGGTGTCTATTTTGATTGAAAACATGCTAATGATCAGGACATATTGGTCTATAGACCCACATGATCTTGATATGTTAGCCAAGTTTTGAAGGCTAGGCCTCATAAACACGAATTTTCTACTTACCGCAGTTTCGAGTGTACATTCGAATAATACACACTCGAAAACACTCGAACGCTATAATTTAGCTCAACAAGTGTCTATTTTTATTGGAAAGATGCTAATGATCATGACATGTTGGTCTATAGACCCAGATGACCTTGATATTTTAGCTAAATTTTGAAGTCTAGTCCTCATAAACAAGATTTGCTTACTTAGAGCAGTTTCGAGTGTACATTCGAAAAATACACACTCGAAAAGACTCGAACGCTAATTTAGCTCAAGAGGTGTCTATTTTGATTGAAAACATGCTAATTATCAGGACATGCTAATTATCAGGACATGTTGGTCTATAGACCCACATGATGTTGATATTTTAGCCAAGTTTTGAAGTCTAGGCCTCATAAATAATATTTTCTACTTAGAGAAGTTTCGAGTGTACATCCGAAAAATACACACTCGAAAAGACTCGAATGCTATAATTTAGCTCAACAGGTGTCTATTTTTATCGGAAACATGCTAATGATCAGGACATGTTGGTCTATAGACCCACACGATCTTCATATTTTATCCAAATTTTGAAGTCTAGGCCTCATAAACAAGATTTTCTACTTAGAGCAGTTTCGAGTGTACATTCGAATAATACACACTCGAAAAGACTCGAACACTATAATTTAGCTCAACAGGTGTCTATTTTCATTGGAAACATGCTAATGATCAGGACATGTTTGTCTATAGACCCACATGATATTGATATTTTATCCAAATTTTGAAGTCTAGGCCTCATAAACAAGATTTTCTACTTAGAGCAGTTTCGAGTGTACATTCGAATAATACACACTCGAAAAGACTCGAACGCTATAATTTAGCTCAACAGGTGTCTATTTTTATTGGAAACATGCTAATGATCAGGACATGGTGGTTTATAGACCCACATGATCTTGATAATTTAGCCAAAATTTGAAGTCTAGGCCTCATAAACAAGATTTGTCTACTTAGAGCAGTTTCGAATGTACATTCGAAAAATACACACTCGAAATGACTCGAGCTATAATTTAATTCAAGAGGTGTCTGTTTTGATTGAAAACATGCTAATGATCAGGACATATTGGTCTATAGACCCACATGATCTTGATATGTTAGCCAAGTTTTGAAGGCTAGGCCTCATAAACACGAATTTTCTACTTACCGCAGTTTCGAGTGTACATTCGAATAATACACACTCGAAAACACTCGAACGCTATAATTTAGCTCAACAAGTGTCTATTTTTATTGGAAAGATGCTAATGATCATGACATGTTGGTCTATAGACCCAAATGACCTTGATATTTTAGCTAAATTTTGAAGTCTAGTCCTCATAAATAAGATTTGCTTACTTAGAGCAGTTTCGAGTGTACATTCGAAAAATACACACTCGAAAAGACTCGAACGCTAATTTAGCTCAAGAGGTGTCTATTTTGATTGAAAACATGCTAATTATCAGGACATGTTGGTCTATAGACCCACATGATGTTGATATTTTAGCCAAGTTTTGAAGTCTAGGCCTCATAA
This sequence comes from Papaver somniferum, assembly GCF_003573695.1. Taxonomy (NCBI): domain Eukaryota; kingdom Viridiplantae; phylum Streptophyta; class Magnoliopsida; order Ranunculales; family Papaveraceae; genus Papaver; species Papaver somniferum. The sequence goes on from NW_020622602.1 coordinate 63,782, forward strand.
ATAATATTTTCTACTTAGAGAAGTTTCGAGTGTACATCCGAAAAATACACACTCGAAAAGACTCGAATGCTATAATTTAGCTCAACAGGTGTCTATTTTTATCGGAAACATGCTAATGATCAGGACATGTTGTCTATAGACCCACACGATATTCATATTTTATCCAAATTTTGAAGTCTAGGCCTCATAAACAAGATTTTCTACTTAGAGCAGTTTCGAGTGTACATTCGAATAATACACACTCGAAAAGACTCGAACACTATAATTTAGCTCAACAGGTGTCTATTTTCATTGGAAACATGCTAATGATCAGGACATGTTTGTCTATAGACCCACATGATATTGATATTTTATCCAAATTTTGAAGTCTAGGCCTCATAAACAAGATTTTCTACTTAGAGCAGTTTCGAGTGTACATTCGAATAATACACACTCGAAAAGACTCGAACGCTATAATTTAGCTCAACAGGTGTCTATTTTTATTGGAAACATGCTAATGATCAGGACATGTTGGTCTATAGACCCACATGATCTTGATATTTTATCCCAATTTTGAAGTCTAGGCCTCATAAACAAGATTTTCTACTTAGAGCAGTTTCGAGTGTACATTCGAATAATACACACTCGAAAAGACTCGAACGCTATAATTTAGCTCAACAGGTGTCTATTTTTATTGGAAACATGCTAATGATCAGGACATGTTGGTCTATAGATCCACATGATCTTGATATTTTATCCAAATTTTGAATTCTAGGCCTCATAAACAAGATTTTCTACTTAGAGCAGTTTCGAGTGTACATTCGAATAATACACACTCGAAAAGACTCGAACGCTATAATTTAGCTCAACAGGTGTCTATTTTTATTGGAAACATGCTAATGATCAGGACATGTTGGTCTATAGACCCACATGATCTTGATATTTTATCCAAATTTTGAAGTCTAGGCCTCTTAAACAAGATTTTCTACTTAGAGAAGTTTCGAGTGTACATTCGAATAATACACACTCAAAAAGACTCGAACGCTATAATTTAGCTCAACAGGTGTCTATTTTTATTGGAAACATGCTAATGATCAGGACATGTTGGTCTATAGACCCACATGATCTTGATAATTTAGCCAAATTTTGAAGTCTATGCCTCATAAATAAGATTTTCTACTTAGAGAAGTTTCGAGTGTACATTCGAATAATACACACTCGAAAAGACTCGAACGCTATAATTTAGCTCAACAGGTGTCTATTTTTATTGGAAACATGCTAATGATCAGGACATGTTGGTCTATAGACCCACATGATCTTGATATTTTATCCAAATTTTGAAGTCTAGGCCTCTTAAACAATATTTTCTGCTTAGAGCAGTTTCGAGTGTACATTCGAATAATACACACTCGAAAAGACTCGAACGCTATAATTTAGCTCAACAGGTGTCTATTTTTATTGGAAACATGCTAATGATCATGACATGTTGGTCTATAGACCCACATGATCTTGATATTTTATCCAAATTTTGAAGTCTAGGCCTCATAAAAAAGATTTTCTACTTAGAGCAGTTTCGAGTGTACATTCCAATAATACACACTCGAAAAGACTCGAACGCTATAATTTAGCTCAACAGGTGTCTATTTTTATTGGAAACATGCTAATGATCAGGACATGTTGGTCTATAGACCCACATGATCTTGATATTTTATCCAAATTTTGAAGTCTAGGCCTCATAAATAAGATTTTCTACTTAGAGCAGTTTCGAGTGTACATTCGAATAATATACACTCGAAAAGACTCGAACGCTATAATTTAGCTCAACAGGTGTCTATTTTTATTGGAAACATGCTAATGATCAGGACATGTTGGTCTATAGACCCACATGATCTTGATATTTTATCCAAATTTTGAAGTCTAAGCCTCATAAACAAGATTTTATACTTAGAGCAGTTTTGAGTGTACATTCGAATAATACACACTCGAAAAGACTCGAACGCTATAATTTAGCTCAACAGGTGTCTATTTTTATTGGAAACATGCTAATGATCAGGACATGTTGGTCTATAGACCCACATGATCTTGATATTTTATCCAAATTTTGAAGTCTAGGCCTCATAAACAAGATTTTCTACTTAGAGCAGTTTCGAGTGTACATTCGAATAATACACACTCGAAAAGACTCGAACGCTATAATTTAGCTCAACAGGTGTCTATTTTTATTGGAAACATGCTAATGATCAGGACATGTTGGTCTATAGACCCACATGATATTGATATTTTAGCCAAGTTTTGAAGTCTAGGCCTCATAAATAATAGTTTCTACTTAGAGAAGTTTCGAGTGTACATTCAAAAAATACACACTCGAAAAGACTCGAATGCTATAATTTAGCTCAACAGGTTTCTATTTTTATTGGAAAGATGCTTATGATCAGGACATGTTGGTCTATAGACCCAGATGATCTTGATATTTTAGCAAAATTTTGAAATCTAGGCCTCATAAACAAGATTTGCTTACTTAGAGCAGTTTCGAGTGTACATTCGAAAAATACACACTCGAAAAGACTCGAACGCTAATTTATCTCAAGAGGTGTCTATTTTGATTGAAAACATGCTAATTATCAGGACATGTTGGTCTATAGACCCACATGATGTTGATATTTTAGCCAAGTTTTGAAGTCTAGGCCTCATAAATAATATTTTCTACTTAGAGAAGTTTCGAGTGTACATTCGAATAATACACACTCGAAAAGACTCGAACGCTATAATTTAGCTCAACAGGTGTCTATTTTTATTGGAAACATGCTAATGATCAGGACATGTTGGTCTATAGACCCACATGATCTTGATATTTTATCCAAATTTTGAAGTCTAGGCCTCATAAACAAGATTTGTTACTTAGAGCAGTTTCGAGTGTACATTCGAATAATACACACTCGAAAAGACTCGAACGCTAAAATTTAGCTCAACATGTGTCTATTTTTATTGGAAACTTGCTAATGATCAGGACATGTTGGTCTATAGACCCACATGATATTGATATTTTATCCAAATTTTGAAGTTTATGCCTCATAAACACGAATTTTCTACTTAGAGCAGTTTCGAGTATACATTCGAATAATACACACTCGAAAAGACTCGAACGCTATAATTTAGCTCAACAGGTGTCTATTTTTATTGGAAACATGCTAATGATCAGGACATGTTGGTCTATAGACCCACATGATCTTGATATTTTATCCAAATTTTGAAGTCTAGGCCTCTTAAACAAGATTTTCTACTTAGAACAGTTTCGAGTGTACATTCGAATAATACACACTCGAAAAGACTCGAACGCTATAATTTAGCTCAACATGTGTCTATTTTTATTGGAAACATGCTAATGATCAGGACATGTTGGTCTATAGACCCACATGATCTTGATATTTTATCCAAATTTTGAAGTCTAGGCCTCATAAACACGAATTTTCTACTTAGAGAAGTTTCGAGTGTACATTCGAATAATACACACTCGAAAAGACTCGAACGCTATAATTTAGCTCAACAGGTGTCTATTTTTATTGGAAACATGCTAATGATCAGGACATGTTGGTCCATAGACCCACATGATCTTGATATTTTATCCAAATTTTGAAGTCTAGGCCTCATAAACAAGATTTTCTACTTAGAGCAGTTTCGAGTGTACATTCGAATAATACACACTCGAAAAGACTCGAACGCTATAATTTAGCTCAAAAGGTGTCTATTTTTATTGGAAACATGCTAATGATCAGGACATGTTGGTCTATAGACCCACATGATCTTGATATTTTATCCAAATTTTGAAGTCTAGGCCTCATAAACAAGATTTTCTACTTAGAGCAGTTTCGAGTGTACATTCGAATAATACACACTCGAAAAGACTCGAACGCTATAATTTAGCTCAACAGGTGTCTATTTTTATTGGAAACATGCTAATGATCAGGACATGTTGGTCTATAGACCCACATGATCTTGATAATTTAGCCAAATTTTGAAGTCTAGGCCTCATAAATAAGATTTTCTACTTAGAGCAGTTTCGAGTGTACATTCGAATAATACACACTCGAAAAGACTCGAACACTATACTTTAGCTCAACAGGTGTCTATTTTTATTGGAAACATGCTAATGATCAGGACATGTTGGTCTATAGACCCACATGATCTTGATATTTTATCCAAATTTTGAAGTCTAGGCCTCATAAATAAGATTTTCTACTTAGAGCAGTTTCGAGTGTACATTCGAATAATACACACTCGAAAAGACTCGAACGCTATAATTTAGCTCAACAGGTGTCTATTTTTATTAGAAACATGCTAATGATCAGGACATGTTGGTCTATAGACCCACATAATCTTAATAATTTAGCCAAATTTTGAAGTCTAGGCCTCATAAATAAGATTTTCTACTTAGAGAAGTTTCGAGTGTACATTCGAAAAATACACACACGAAAAGACTCGAACGCTATAATTTAGCTCAAGAGGTGTCTATTTTTATTGGAAACATGCTAATGATCAGGACATGTTGGTCTATAGACCAACATAATCTTGATATATTATCCAAGTTTTGAAGCCTAGGCCTCATAAACACGAATTTTCTACTTAGAGCAGTTTCGAGTTTACATTCGAATAATACACAATCGAAAAGACTCGAACGCTATAATTCATCTCAACAGGTGTCTATTTTTATCGGAAACATGCTAATAATCAGGACATGTTGGTCTATAGACCCACATGATCTTAATATTTTAGCCAAATTTTGAAGTATAGGCCTCATAAACAAGATTTTTCTACTTAGAGAAGTTTCGAGTGTACATTCGAATAATACACACTCGAAAAGACTCGAATGCTATAATTTAGCTCAACAGGTGTCTATTTTTATTGGAAACATGCTAATGATCAGGACATGTTGGTCTATAGACCCACATGATCTTGATAATTTAGCCAAATTTTGAAGTCTAGGCCTCATAAATAAGATTTTCTACTTAGAGAAGTTTCGAGTGTACATTAAAAAAATACACACACGAAAAGACTCGAACGCTATAATTTAGCTCAAGAGGTGTCTATTTTTATTGGAAACATGCTAATGATCAGGACATGTTGGTCTATGGACCAACAAAATCTTGATATTTTAGCCAAGTTTTGAAGCCTAGGCCTCATAAACACGAATTTTCTACTTAGAGCAGTTTCGAGTGTACATTCGAATAATACACAATCAAAAAGACTCGAACGCTATAATTCAGCTCAACAGGTGTCTATTTTGATTGAAAACATGCTAATGATCAGGACATGTTGGTCTATAGACCCACATGATCTTAATATGTTAGCCAAGTTTTGAAGGCTAGGCCTCATAAACACGAATTTTCTACTTACCGCAGGTTCGAGTGTACATTCGAATAATACACGCTATAATTTAGCTCAACAAGTGTGTATTTTTATTGGAAAGATGCTAATGATCAGGACATGTTGGTCTATAGACCCAGATGACCTTGATATTTTAGCTAAATTTTGAAGTCTAGGCCTCATAAACAAGATTTGCTTACTTAGAGCAGTTTCGAGTGTACATTCGAAAAATACACACTCGAAAAGACTCGAACGCTAATTTAGCTCAAGAGGTGTCTATTCTGATTGAAAACATGCTAATTATCAGGACATGTTGGTCTATAGACCCACATGTTGTTGATATTTTAGCCAAGTTTTGAAGTCTAGGCCTCATAAACAATATTTTCTACTTAGAGAAGTTTCGAGTGTACATTCGAAAAATACACACTCGAAAAGACTCGAATGCTATAATTTAGCTCAACAGGTGTCTATTTTTATCGGAAACATGCTAATGATCAGGACATGTTGGTCTATAGACCCACATGATCTTAATAATTTAGCCAAATTTTGAAGTCTAGGCCTCATAAACAAGATTTTTCTACTTAGAGAAGTTTCGAGTGTACATTCGAATAATACACACTCGAAAAGACTCGAACACTATAATTTAGCTCAACAAGTGTCTATTTTTATTGGAAACATGCTAATGATCCGGACATGTTGGTCTGTACACCCACATGATCTTGATATTTTATCCAAATTTTGAAGTCTAGGCCTCATAAACAAGATTTTCTACTTAGAGCAGTTTCGAGTGTACATTCGAATAATACACACTCGAAAAGACTCGAACGCTATAATTTAGCTCAACAGGTGTCTATTTTTATTGGAAACATGCTAATGATCAGGACATGTTGGTCTATAAACCAACATAATCTTGATGTTTTAGCCAAGTTTTGAAGCCTAGGCCTCATAAACACGAATTTTCTACTTAGAGCAGTTTCGAGTGTACATTCGAATAATACACAATCGAAAAGACTCGAACGCTATAATTCAGCTCAACAGGTGTCTATTTTTATCGGAAACATGCTAATGATCAGGACATGTTGGTCTATAGACCCACATGATCTTAATATTTTATCTAAATTTTGAAGTCGAGGCCTCATAACTAAGATTTTTCTACTTAGAGAAGTTTCGAGTGTACATTCGAATAATACACACTCGAAAAGACTCGAACGCTATAATTTAGCTCAACAGGTGTCTATTTTTATTGGAAACATGCTAATGATCAGGACATGTTGGTCTATAGACCCACATGATCTTGATATTTTATCCAAATTTTGAAGTCTAGGCCTCATAAACAAGATTTTCTACTTAGCGCAGTTTCGAGTGTACATTCGAATAATACACACTCGAAAAGACTCGAACGCTATAATTTAGCTCAACAAGTGTCTATTTTTATTGGAAAGATGCTAATGATCAGGACATGTTGGTCTATAGACCCAGATGACCTTGATAGTTAAGCTAAATTTTGAAGTCTAGGCCTCATAAACAAGATTTGCTTACTTAGAGCAGTTTCAAGTGTACATTCGAAAAATACACACTCGAAAAGACTCGAACGCTAATTTAGCTCAAGAGGTGTCTATTTTGATTGAAAACATGCTAATTATCAGGACATGTTGGTCTATAGACCCACATGATGTTGATATTTTAGCCAAGTTTTGAAGTCTAGGCCTCATAAAAAATATTTTCTACTTAGAGAAGTTTCGAGTGTACATTCGAAAGATACACACTCGAAAAGACTCGAATGCTATAATTTAGCTCAACAGGTGTCTATTTTTATCGGAAACATGCTAATGATCATGACATGTTGGTCTATAGACCCATATGATCTTGATTTTTAGCCAAATTTTGAAGTCTAGGCCTCATAAACAAGATTTTTCTACTTCGTGAAGTTTCGAGTGTACATTCGAATAATACACACTCGAAAAGACTCGAACGCTATAATTTAGCTCAACAGGTGTCTATTTTTATTGGAAACATGCTAATGATCAGGACATGTTGGTCTATAGACCCACATGATCTTGATATTTTATCCAAATTTTGAAGTCTAAGCCTCATAAACAAGATTTTCTACTTAGAGCAGTTTCGAGTGTACATTCGAATAATACACACTCGAAAAGACTCGAACGCTATAATTTAGCTCAACAGGTGTCTATTTTTATTGGAAACATGCTAATGATCAGGACATGTTGGTCTATAGACCCACATGATCTTGATATTTTATCCAAATTTTGAAGTCTAGGCCTCATAAACAAGATTTTCTACTTAGAGCAGTTTCGAGTGTACATTCGAATAATACACACTCGAAAAGACTCGAACGCTATAATTTAGCTCAACAGGTGTCTATTTTTATTGGAAACATGCTAATGATCAGGACATGGTGGTGTATAGACCCACATGATCTTGATAATTTAGCCAAATTTTGAAGTCTAGGCCTCATAAACAAGATTTGTCTACTTAGAGCAGTTTCGAATGTACATTCGAAAAATACACACTCGAAATGACTCGAGCTATAATTTAATTCAAGAGGTGTCTGTTTTGATTGAAAACATGCTAATGATCAGGACATATTGGTCTATAGACCCACATGATCTTGATATGTTAGCCAAGTTTTGAAGGCTAGGCCTCATAAACACGAATTTTCTACTTACCGCAGTTTCGAGTGTACATTCGAATAATACACACTCGAAAACACTCGAACGCTATAATTTAGCTCAACAAGTGTCTATTTTTATTGGAAAGATGCTAATGATCATGACATGTTGGTCTATAGACCCAGATGACCTTGATATTTTAGCTAAATTTTGAAGTCTAGAACTCATAAACAAGATTTGCTTACTTAGAGCAGTTTCGAGTGTACATTCGAAAAATACACACTCGAAAAGACTCGAACGCTAATTTAGCTCAAGAGGTGTCTATTTTGATTGAAAACATGCTAATTATCAGGACATGTTGGTCTATAGACCCACATGATGTTGATATTTTAGCCAAGTTTTGAAGTCTAGGCCTCATAAATAATATTTTCTACTTAGAGAAGTTTCGAGTGTACATCCGAAAAATACACACTCGAAAAGACTCGAATGCTATAATTTAGCTCAACAGGTGTCTATTTTTATCGGAAACATGCTAATGATCAGGACATGTTGTCTATAGACCCACACGATCTTCATATTTTATCCAAATTTTGAAGTCTAGGCCTCATAAACAAGATTTTCTACTTAGAGCAGTTTCGAGTGTACATTCGAATAATACACACTCGAAAAGACTCGAACACTATAATTTAGCTCAACAGGTGTCTATTTTCATTGGAAACATGCTAATGATCAGGACATGTTTGTCTATAGACCCACATGATATTGATATTTTATCCAAATTTTGAAGTCTAGGCCTCATAAACAAGATTTTCTACTTAGAGCAGTTTCGAGTGTACATTCGAATAATACACACTCGAAAAGACTCGAACGCTATAATTTAGCTCAACGGGTGTCTATTTTTATTGGAAACATGCTAATGATCAGGACATGTTGGTCTATAGACCCACATGATCTTGATATTTTATCCAAATTTTGAAGTCTAGGCCTCATAAACAAGATTTTCTACTTAGAGAAGTTTCGAGTGTACATTCGAATAATACACACTCGAAAAGACTCGAACGCTATAATTTAGCTCAACAGGTGTCTATTTTTATTGGAAACATGCTAATGATCAGGACATGTTGGTCTATAGACCCACATGATCTTGATATTTTATCCAAATTTTGAAGTCTAGGCCTCATAAAGAAGATTTTCTACTTAGAGAAGTTTCGAGTGTACATTCGAATAATACACACTCGAAAAGACTCGAACGCTATAATTTAATTCAAGAGGTGTCTATTTTTATTGAAAACATGCTAATGATCAGGACATGTTGGTCTATAGACCCACATGATCTTGTTATTTTAGCCAAATTTTGAAGCCTAAGCCTCATAAACACGAATTTTCTACTTACCGCAGTTTCGAGTGTACATTCGAATAATACACACTCGAAAAGACACGAACGCTATAATTTAGCTCAACAAGTGTCTATTTTTATTGGAAAGATGCTAATTATCAGGACATGTTGGTCTATAGACCCAGATGACCTTGATATTTTAGCCAAATTTTGAAGTCTAGGCCTCATAAACAAGATTTTCTACTTAGAGAAGTTTCGAGTGTACATTCGAATAATACACACTCGAAAAGACTCGAACGCTATAATTTAATTCAAGAGGTGTCTATTTTGATTGAAAACATGCTAATGATCAGGACATGTTGGTCTATAGACCCACATGATCTTGATATGTTAGCCAAGATTTGAAGGCTAGGCCTCATAAACACGAATTTTCTACTTACTGAAGTTTCGAGTGTACATTCGAATAATACACACTCGAAAAGACTCGAACGCTATAATTTAGCTCAACAGGTGTCTATTTTTATTGGAAACATGCTAATGATCAGGACATGTTGGTCTATAGACCCACATGATCTTGATATTTTATCCAAATTTTGAAGTCTAGGCCTCATAAACAAGATTTTCTACTTAGAGCAGTTTCGAGTGTACATTCGAATAATACACACTCGAAAAGACTCGAACGCTATAATTTAGCTCAACAGGTGTCTATTTTTATTGGAAACATGCTAATGATCAGGACATGTTGGTCTATAGACCCACATGATCTTGATATTTTATCCAAATTTTTAAGTCTAGGCATCATAAACAAGATTTTCTACTTAGAGCAGTTTCGAGTGTACATTCGAATAATACACACTCAAAAAGACTCGAACGCTATAATTTAGCTCAACAGGTGTCTATTTTTATTGGAAACATGCTAATGATCAGGACATGTTGGTCTATAGACCCACATGATCTTGATAATTTAGCCAAATTTTGAAGTCTAGGCCTCATAAATAAGATTTTCTACTTAGAGAAGTTTCGAGTGTACATTCGAAAAATACACACACGAAAAGACTCGAACGCTATAATTTAGCTCAAGAGGTGTCTATTTTTATTGGAAACATGCTAATGATCAGGACATGTTGGTCTATAGACCAACATAATCTTGATATTTTAGCCAAGTTTTGAAGCCTAGGCCTCATAAGCACGAATTTTCTACTTAGAGCAGTTTCGAGTGTACATTCGAATAATACACAATCGAAAAGACTCGAACGCTATAATTCAGCTCAACAGGTGTCTATTTTTATCGGAAACATGCTAATGATCAGGACATGTTGGTCTATAGACCCACATGATCTTAATATTTTATCCAAATTTTGAAGTCGAGGCCTCATAACTAAGATTTTTCTACTTAGAGCAGTTTCGAGTGTACATTCGAATAATACACACTCGAAAAGACTCGAACGCTATAATTTAGCTCAACAGGTGTCTATTTTTATTGGAAACATGCTAATGATCAGGACATGTTGGTCTATAGACCCACATGATCTTGATATTTTATCCAAATTTTGAAATCTAGGCCTCATAAACAAGATTTTCTACTTAGAGCAGTTTCGTGTGTACATTCGAATAATACACACTCGAAAAGACTCGAACGCTATAATTAAGCTCAACATGTGTCTATCTTTATTGGAAACATGCTAATGATCAGGACATGTTGGTCTATAGACCCACATGATCTTGATATTTTATCCAAATTTTGAAGTCTAGGCCTCATAAACAAGATTTTCTACTTAGAGCAGTTTCGAGTGTACATTCGAATAATACACACTCGAAAAGACTTGAACGCTATAATTTAGCTCAACAGGTGTCTATTTTTATTGGAAACATGCTAATGATCAGGACATGTTGGTCTATAGACCCACATGATCTTGATATTTTATCCAAATTTTGAAGTCTAGGCCTCATAAACAAGATTTTCTACTTAGAGCAGTTTCGAGTGTACATTCGAATAATACACACTCGAAAAGACTCGAACGCTATAATTTAGCTCAACAGGTGTCTATTTTTATTGGAAACATGCTAATATTCAGGACATGTTGGTCTATAGACCAACATAATCTTGATATTTTAGCCAAGTTTTGAAGCTTAGGCCTCATGAACACGAATTTTCTACTTAGAGCAGTTTCGAGTGTACATTCGAATAATACACACTCGAAAAGACTCGAACGCTATAATTTAGCTCAACAGGTGTCTATTTTTATTGGAAACATGCTAATGATCAGGACATGTTGGTCTATAGACCCACATGATCTTGTTATTTTAGCCAAATTTTGAAGCCTAGGCCTCATTAACACGAATTTTCTACTTACCGCAGTTTCGAGTGTACATTCGAATAATACACACTCGAAAAGACTCTAACGCTATAATTTAGCTCAACAAGTGTCTATTTTTATTGGAAAGATGCTAATGATCAGGACATGTTGGTCTATAGACCCACATGATCTTGTTATTTTAGCCAAATTTTGAAGCCTAGGCCTCATAAACAAGATTTTCTGCTTAGAGAAGTTTCGACTGTACATTCGAATAATACACAATCGAAAAGACTCGAACGCTATAATTTAGCTCAACAGGTGTCTATTTTTATTGGAAACATGCTAATGATCAGGACATGTTGGTCTATAGACCCACATGATCTTGTTATTTTAGCCAAATTTTGAAGCCTAGGCCTCATTAACACGAATTTTCTACTTAGAGAAGTTTCGAGTGTACATTCGAATAATACACACTAGAAAAGACACGAACGCTATAATTTAGCTCAACAGGTGTCTATTTTTATTGGAAACATGCTAATAATCAGGACATGTTGGTCTATAGACCCACATGATCTTGTTATTTTAGCCAAATTTTGAAGCCTAGGCCTCATAAACACGAATTTTCTACTTAGAGCAGTTTCGAGTGTACATTCGAATAATACACACTCGAAAAGACTCGAACGCTATAATTTAGCTCAACAGGTGTCTATTTTTATTGGAAACATGCTAATGATCAGGACATGTTGGTCTATAGACCCACATGATCTTGTTATTTTATGCAAATTTTGAAGCCTAGCCCTCATAAACACGAATTTTCTACTTAGAGCAGTTTCGAGTGTACATTCGAATAATACACAATCGAAAAGACTCGAACGCTATAATTTAGCTCAACATGTGTCTATTTTTATTGGAAACATGCTAATGATCAGGACATGTTGGTCTATAGACCCACATAATCTTGTTATTTTAGCCAAATTTTGAAGCCTAGGCCTCATAAACACGAATTTTCTACTTAGAGAAGTTTCGAGTTTACATTCGAATAATACACACTCGAAAAGACTCGAACGCTATAATTTAGCTCAACAGGTGTCTATTTTTATTGGAAACATGCTAATGATCAGGACATGTTGGTCTATAGACCCACATGATCTTGATATTTTATCCAAATTTTGAAGTCTAGGCCTCATAAACAAGATTTTCTACTTAGAGAAGTTGCGAGTGTACATTCGAATAATACACACTCGAAAAGACTCGAACGCTATAATTTAATTCAAGAAGTGTCTATTTTGATTGAAAACATGCTAATGATCAGGACATGTTGGTCTATAGACCCACATGATCTTGATATGTTAGCCAAGATTTGAAGGCTAGGCCTCATAAACACGAATTTTCTACTTACTGCAGTTTCGAGTGTACATTCGAATAATACACAATCGAAAAGACTCGAACGCTATAATTTAGCTCAACAGGTGTCTATTTTTATTGGAAACATGCTAATGATCAGAATATGTTGGTCTATAGACCCACATGATCTTGTTATTTTAGCCAAATTTTGAAGCCTAGGCCTCATAAACACGAATTTTCTACTTAGAGAAGTTTCGAGTGTACATTCGAATAATACACACTCGAAAAGACTCGAACGCTATAATTTAGCTCAACAGGTGTCTATTTTTATTGGAAACATGCTAATGATCAGGACATGTTGGTCTATAGACCCACATGATCTTGATATTTTATCCAAATTTTGAAGTCTAGGCCTCATAAACAAGATTTTCTACTTAGAGAAGTTTCGAGTGTACATTCGAATAATACACACTCGAAAAGACTCGAACGCTATAATTTAATTCAAGAGGTGTCTATTTTGATTGAAAACATGCTAATGATCAGGACATGTTGGTCTATAGACCCACATGATCTTAATATATTAGCCAAGATTTGAAGGCTAGGCCTCATAAACACGAATTTTCTACTTAGAGAAGTTTCGAGTGTACATTCGAATAATACACACTCGAAAAGACTCGAACGCTATAATTTAGCTCAACAGGTGTCTATTTTTATTGGAAACATGCTAATGATCAGGACATGTTGGTCTATAGACCCACATGATCTTGATATTTTATCCAAATTTTGAAGTCTAGGCCTCATAAACAAGATTTGTTACTTAGAGCAGTTTCGAGTGTACATTCGAATAATACACACTCGAAAAGACTCGAACGCTAAAATTTAGCTCAACATGTGTCTATTTTTATTGGAAACTTGCTAATGATCAGGACATGTTGGTCTATAGACCCACATGATATTGATATTTTATCCAAATTTTGAAGTTTATGCCTCATAAACACGAATTTTCTACTTAGAGCAGTTTCGAGTATACATTCGAATAATACACACTCGAAAAGACTCGAACGCTATAATTTAGCTCAACAGGTGTCTATTTTTATTGGAAACATGCTAATGATCAGGACATGTTGGTCTATAGACCCACATGATCTTGATATTTTATCCAAATTTTGAAGTCTAGGCCTCATAATCAAGATTTTCTACTTAGAGCAGTTTCGAGTGTACATTCGAATAATACACACTCGAAAAGACTCGAACGCTATAATTTAGCTCAACAGGTGTCTATTTTTATTGGAAACATGCTAATGATCAGGACATGTTGGTCTATAAACCCAGATGATCTTGATATTTTAGCTAAATTTTGAAGTCTAGGCCTCATAAACAAGATTTTCTACTTAGAGCAGTTTCGAGTGTACATTCGAAAAATACACACACGAAAAGACTCGAACGCTATAATATAGATCAAGAGGTTTCTATTTTTATTGGAAACATGCTAATGATCAGGACATGTTGGTCTATAGACCCACATGATCTTGATATTTTATCCAAATTTTGAAGTCTAGGCCTCATAAACAAGATTTTCTACTTAGAGCAGTTTCGAGTGTACATTCGAATAATACACACTCGAAAAGACTCGAACGCTATAATTTAGCTCAACAGGTGTCTATTTTTATTGGAAACATGCTAATGATCATGACATGTTAGTCTATAGACCCACATGATCTTGATATTTTATCCAAATTTTGAAGTCTAGGCCTCATAAACAAGATTTTCTACTTAGAGCAGTTTCGAGTGTACATTCCAATAATAACACTCGAAAAGACTCGAACGCTATAATTTAGCTCAACAGGTGTCTATTTTTATTGGAAACATGCTAATGATCAGGACATGTTGGTCTATAGACCCACATGATCTTGATATTTTATCCAAATTTTGAAGTCTAGGCCTCATAAACAAGAATTTTCTACTTACCGCAGTTTCGAGTGTACATTCGAATAATACACACTCGAAAAGACTCGAACGCTATAATTTAGCTCAACAAGTGTCTATTTTTATTGGAAAGATGCTAATGATCAGGACATGTTGGTCTATAGACCCAAATGACCTTGATATTTTAGCTAAATTTTGAAGTCTAGGCCTCATAAACAAGATTTGCTTACTTAGAGCAGTTTCGAGTGTACATTCGAAAAATACACACTCGAAAAGACTCGAACGCTAATTTAGCTCAAGAGGTGTCTATTTTGATTGAAAACATGCTATTGATCAGGACATGTTGGTCTATAGACCCACATGATCTTGATAATTTAGCCAAATTTTGAAGTCTAGGCCTCATAAATAAGATTTTCTACTTAGAGTAGTTTCGAGTGTACATTCCAAAAATACACACACGAAAAGACTCGAACGCTATAATTTAGCTCAAGAGGTGTCTATTTTTATTGGAAACATGCTAATGATCAGGACATGTTGGTCTATAGACCAACATAATCTTGATATTTTAGCCAAGTTTTGAAGCCTAGGCCTCATAAACACGAACTTTCTACTTAGAGCAGTTTCGAGTGTACATTCGAATAATACACAACCGAAAAGACTCGAACGCTATAATGCAGCTCAACAGGTGTCTATTTTGATTGAAAACATGCTAATGATTAGGACATGTTGGTCTATAGACCCACATGATCTTAATATGTTAGCCAATTTTTGAAGGCTAGGCCTCATAAACACGAATTTTCTACTTACCGCAGTTTCGAGTGTACATTCGAATAATACACACTCGAAAAGACTCGAACGCTATAAATTAGCTAATTAAGTGTCTATTTTTATTGGAAAGATGCTAATGATCAGGACATGTTGGTCTATAGACCCAGATGACCTTGATATTTTAGCTAAATTTTGAAGTCTAGGCCTCATAAACAAGATTTGCTTACTTAGAGCAGTTTCGAGTGTACATTCGAAAAATACACACTCGAAAAGACTCGAACGCTAATTTAGCTCAAGAGGTGTCTATTCTGATTGAAAACATGCTAATTATCAGGACATGTTGGTCTATAGACCCACATGTTGTTGATATTTTAGCCAAGTTTTGAAGTCTAGGCCTCATAAACAATATTTTCTACTTAGAGAAGTTTCGAGTGTACATTCGAAAAATACACACTCGAAAAGACTCGAATGCTATAATTTAGCTCAACAGGTGTCTATTTTTATCGGAAACATGCTAATGATCAGGACATGTTGGTCTATAGACCCACATGATCTTAATAATTTAGCCAAATTTTGAAGTCTAGGCCTCATAAACAAGATTTTTCTACTTAGAGAAGTTTCGAGTGTACATTCGAATAATACACACTCGAAAAGACTCGAACACTATAATTTAGCTCAACAAGTGTCTATTTTTATTGGAAACATGCTAATGATCCGGACATGTTGGTCTGTACACCCACATGATCTTGATATTTTATCCAAATTTTGAAGTCTAGGCCTCATAAACAAGATTTTCTACTTAGAGCAGTTTCGAGTGTACATTCGAATAATACACACTCGAAAAGACTCGAACGCTATAATTTAGCTCAACAGGTGTCTATTTTTATTGGAAACATGCTAATGATCAGGACATGTTGGTCTATAAACCAACATAATCTTGATGTTTTAGCCAAGTTTTGAAGCCTAGGCCTCATAAACACGAATTTTCTACTTAGAGCAGTTTCGAGTGTACATTCGAATAATACACAATCGAAAAGACTCGAACGCTATAATTCAGCTCAACAGGTGTCTATTTTTATCGGAAACATGCTAATGATCAGGACATGTTGGTCTATAGACCCACATGATCTTAATATTTTATCTAAATTTTGAAGTCGAGGCCTCATAACTAAGATTTTTCTACTTAGAGAAGTTTCGAGTGTACATTCGAATAATACACACTCGAAAAGACTCGAACGCTATAATTTAGCTCAACAGGTGTCTATTTTTATTGGAAACATGCTAATGATCAGGACATGTTGGTCTATAGACCCATATGATCTTGATATTTTATCCAAATTTTGAAGTCTAGGCCTCATAAACAAGATTTTCTACTTAGAGCAGTTTCGAGTTTACATTCGAATAATACACACTCGAAAAGACTCGAACGCTATAATTTAGCTCAACATGTGTCTATTTTTATTGGAAACATGCTAATGATCAGGACATGTTGGTCTATAGACCTAGATGATCTTGATATTTTAGTAAAATTTTGAAATCTAGGCCTCATAAACAAGATTTGTCTACTTAGAGAAGTTTCGAATGTACATTCAAAAAATACACACTCGAAAAGACTCGAACGCTATAATTCAGCTCAAGAGGTGTCTATTTTTATCGGAAACATGCTAATATTCAGGACATGTTGGTCTATAGACCCACATGATCTTAATATTTTAGCAAAATTTTGATGTCTAGGCCTCATAAACAAGATTTGTCTACTTAGAGCAGTTTCGAATGTACATTCGAAAAATACACACTCGAAAAGACTCGAACGCTATAATTTAATTCAAGAGGTGTCTATTTTGATTGATAACATGCTATTTATCAGGACATGTTGGTCTATAGACCCACATGATCTTGATATTTTAGCCAAATTTTGAAATCTAGGCCTCATAAATAAGATTTTTCTACTTAAAGAAGTTTTGAGTGTAAATTCGAATAATACACACTCGAAAAGACTCGAACGCTATAATTTAGCTCAACAGGTGTCTATTTTTATTGGAAACATGCTAATGATCAGGACATGTTGGTCTATAGACCCACATGATCTTGATATTTTATCCAAATTTTGAAGTCTAGGCCTCATAAACAAGATTTTCTACTTAGAGCAGTTTCGAGTGTACATTCGAATAATACACACTCGAAAAGACTCGAACGCTATAATTTAGCTCAACAGGTGTCTATTTTTATTGGAAACATGCTAATGATCAGGACATGTTGGTCTATAGACCCACATGATCTTGATAATTTAGCTAAATTTTGAAGTTTAGGCCTCATAAACAAGATTTTCTACTTAGAGCAGTTTCGAGTGTACATTCGAATAATACACACTCGAAAAGACTCGAACGCTATAATTTAGCTCAACATGTGTCTATTTTTATTGGAAACATGCTAATGATCAGGACATGTTGGTCTATAGATTCACATGATCTTGATATTTTATCCAAATTATGAAGTCTAGGCCTCATAAACAAGATTTTCTACTTAGAGCAGTTTCGAGTGTACATTCGAATAATACACACTCATAAAGACTCGAACGCTATAATTTAGCTCAACAGGTGTCTATTTTATTGGAAACATGCTAATGATCAGGACATGTTGGTCTATAGACCCACATGATCTTGATATTTTATCCAAATTTTGAAGTCTAGGCCTCATAAACAAGATTTTCTACTTAGAGCAGTTTCGAGTGTACATTCGAATAATACACACTCGAAAAGACTCGAACGCTATAATTTAGCTCAACAGGTGTCTATTTTTATTGGAAACATGCTAATGATCAGGACATGTTGGTCTATAGATCCACATGATCTTGATATTTATCCAAATTTTGAATTCTAGGCCTCATAAACAAGATTTTCTACTTAGAGCAGTTTCGAGTGTACATTCGAATAATACACACTCGAAAAGACTCGAACGCTATAATTTAGCTCAACAGGTGTCTATTTTTATTGGAAACATGCTAATGATCAGGACATGTTGGTCTATAGACCCACATGATCTTGATATTTTATCCAAATTTTGAAGTCTAGGCCTCATAAACAAGATTTTATACTTAGAGCAGTTTCGAGTGTACATTCGAATAATACACACTCGAAAAGACTCGAACGCTATAATTTAGCTCAACAGGTGTGTATTTTTATTGGAAACATGCTAATGATCAGGACATGTTGGTCTAAAGACCCACATGATATTGATATTTTATCCAAATTTTGAAGTCTAGGCCTCATAAACAAGATTTTCTACTTAGAGCAGTTTCGAGTGTACATTCGAATAATACACACTCGAAAAGACTCGAACGCTATAATTTAGCTCAACAGGTGTCTATTTTTATTGGAAACATGCTAATGATCAGGACATGTTGGTCTATAGACCCACATGATCTTGATATTTTATCCAAATTTTGAAGTCTAGGCCTCATAAACAAGATTTTTTACTTAGAGCAGTTTCGAGTGTACATTCGAATAATACACACTCGAAAAGACTCGAACGCTATAATTTAGCTCAACAGGTGTCTATTTTTATTGGAAACATGCTAATGATCAGGACATGTTGGTCTATAGACCCACATGATCTTGATAATTTAGCCAAATTTTGAAGTCTAGGCCTCATAAATAAGATTTTTTACTTAGAGAAGTTTCGAGTGTACATTCGAAAAATACACACACGAAAAGACTCGAACGCTATAATTTAGCTCAAGAGGTGTCTATTTTTATTGGAAACATGCTAATGATCAGGACATGTTGGTCTATAGACCAACATAATCTTGATATTTTAGCCAAGTTTTGAAGCCTAGGCCTCATAAACACGAATTTTCTACTTAGAGCAGTTTCGAGAGTACATTCGAATAATACACAATCGAAAATACTCGAACGCTATTATTCAGCTCAACAGGTGTCTATTTTTATCGGAAACATGTTAATGATCAGGACATGTTGGTCTATAAACCCACATGATCTTAATATTTTAGCCAAATTTTGAAGTCTAGGCCTCATAAATAAGATTTTTCTACTTAGAGAAGTTTCGAGTGTACATTCGAATAATACACACTCGAAAAGACTCGAACGCTATAATTTAGCTCAACAGGTGTCTATTTTTATTGGAAACATGCTAATGATCAGGACATGTTGGTCTATAGACCCACATGATCTTGATATTTTATCCAAATTTTGAAGTCTAGGCCTCATAAACAAGATTTTATACTTAGAGCAGTTTCGAGTGTACATTCGAATAATACACACTTGAAAAGACTCGAACGCTATAATTTAGCTCAACATGTGTCTATTTTAATTGGAAACATGCTAATGATCATGACATGTTGGTCTATAGACCCACATGATCTTGATATTTTATCCAAATTTCGAAGTCTAGGCCTCATAAACAAGATTTTCTACTTAGAGCAGTTTCGAGTGTACATTCGAATAATACACACTCAAAAAGACTCGAACGCTATAATTTAGCTCAAGAGGTGTGTATTTTTATTGGAAACATGCTAATGATCAGGACATGTTGGTCTATAGACCCACATGATCTTGATATTTTATCCAAATTTTGAAGTCTAGGCCTCATAAACAAGATTTTCTACTTAGAGCAGTTTCGAGTGTACATTCGAATAATACACACTCGAAAAGACTCGAACGCTATAATTTAGCTCAACAGGTGTCTATTTTTATTGGAAACATGCTAATGATCAGGACATGTTGGTCTATAGACCCACATGATCTTGATAATTTAGCCAAATTTTGAAGTCTAGGCCTCATAAATAAGATTTTCTACTTAGAGAAGTTTCGAGTGTACATTAAAAAAATACACACACGAAAAGACTCGAACGCTATAATTTAGCTCAAGAGGTGTCTATTTTTACTGGAAACATGCTAATGATCAGGACATGTTGGTCTATAGACCAACATAATCTTGATATTTTAGCCAAGTTTTGAAGCGTAGGCCTCATAAACACGAATTTTCTACTTAGAGCAGTTTCGAGTGTACATTCGAATAATACACAATCAAAAAGACTCGAACGCTATAATTCAGCTCAACAGGTGTCTATTTTGATTGAAAACATGCTAATGATTAGGACATGTTGGTCTATAGACCCACATGATCTTAATATGTTAGCCAAGTTTTGAAGGCTAGGCCTCATAAACACGAATTTTCTACTTACCGCAGGTTCGAGTGTACATTCGAATAATACACGCTATAATTTAGCTCAACAAGTGTGTATTTTTATTGGAAAGATGCTAATGATCAGGACATGTTGGTCTATAGACCCTGATGACCTTGATATTTTAGCTAAATTTTGAAGTCTAGGCCTCATAAACAAGATTTGCTTACTTAGAGCAGTTTCGAGTGTACATTCGAAAAATACACACTCGAAAAGGCTCGGACGCTATAATTTAGCTCAAGAGGTGTCTATTTTTATTGGAAACATGCTAATGATCAGGACATGTTGGTCTATAGACCCACATGATCTTGATATTTTATCCAAATTTTGAAGTCTAGGCCTCATAAACAAGATTTTCTACTTAGAGCAGTTTCGAGTGTACATTCGAATAATACACACTCGAAAAGACTCGAACGCTATAATTTAGCTCAACAGGTGTCTATTTTTATTGGAAACATGCTAATGATCAGGACATGTTGGTCTATAGACCCACATGATCTTGATAATTTAGCCAAATTTTGAAGTCTAGGCCTCATAAATAAGATTTTCTACTTAGAGAAGTTTCGAGGGTACATTCGAAAAATACACACACGAAAAGACTCGAACGCTATAATTTAGCTCAAGAGGTGTCTATTTTTATTGGAAACATGCTAATGATCAGGACATGTTGGTCTACAGACCCACATGATCTTGATAATTTAGCCAAATTTTGAAGTCTAGGGCTCATAAATAAGATTTTCTACTTAGAGCAGTTTCGAGTGTACATTCGAATAATACACACTCGAAAAGACTCGAACGCTATAATTTAGCTCAACAGGTGTCTATTTTTATTGGAAACATGCTAATGATCAGGACATGTTGGTCTATAGACCCACATTATCTTGATATTTTATCCAAATTTTGAAGTCTAGGCCTCATAAACAAGATTTTCTACTTAGAGCAGTTTCGAGTGTACATTCGAATAATACACACTCGAAAAGACTCGAACGCTATAATTTAGCTCAACAGGTGTCTATTTTTATTGGAAACATGCTAATGATCAGGACATGTTGATCTATAGACCCACATGATCTTGATAATTTAGCCAAATTTTGAAGTCTAGGCCTCATAATCAAGATTTGTCTACTTAGAGCAGTTTCGAATGTACATTCGAAAAATACACACTCGAAAAGACTCGAACGCTAATTTATCTCAAGAGGTGTCTATTTTGATTGAAAACATGCTAATTATCAGGACATGTTGGTCTATAGACCCACATGATGTTGATATTTTAGCCAAGTTTTGAAGTCTAGGCCTCATAAATAATATTTTCTACTTAGAGAAGTTTCGAGTGTACATTCGAAAAATACACACTCGAAAAGACTCGAATGCTATAATTTAGCTCAACAGGTGTTTATTTTTATCGGAAACATGCTAATGATCAGGACATGTTGGTCTATAGACCCACATGATCTTAATATTTTAGCCAAATTTTGAAGTCTAGGCCTCATAAACAAGATTTTCTACTTAGAGCAGTTTTGAGTGTACATTCGAATAATACACACTCGAAAAGACTCGAACGCTATAATTTAGCTCAACAGGTGTCTATTTTTATTGGAAACATGCTAATGATCAGGACATGTTGGTCTATAGACCCACATTATCTTGATATTTTATCCAAATTTTGAAGTCTAGGCCTCATAAACAAGATTTTCTACTTAGAGCAGTTTCGAGTGTACATTCGAATAATACACACTCGAAAAGACTCGAACGCTATAATTTAGCTCAACAGGTGTCTATTTTTATTGGAAACATGCTAATGATCAGGATATGTTGGTCTATAGACCCACATGATCTTGATATTTTATCCAAATTTTGAAGTCTAGGCATCATAAACAAGATTTTCTACTTAGAGCAGTTTCGAGTGTACATTCGAATAATACACACTCAAAAAGACTCGAACGCTATAATTTAGCTCAACAGGTGTCTATTTTTATTGGAAACATGCTAATGATCAGGACATGTTGGTCTATAGACCCACATGATCTTGATAATTTAGCCAAATTTTGAAGTCTAGGCCTCATAAATAAGATTTTCTACTTAGAGAAGTTTCGAGTGTACATTCGAAAAATACACACACGAAAAGATTCGAACGCTATAATTTAGCTCAAGAGGTGTCTATTTTTATTGAAACATGCTAATGATCAGGACATGTTGGTCTATAGACCAACATAATCTTGATATTTTAGCCAAGTTTTGAAGCCTAGGCCTCATAAACACGAATTTTCTACTTAGAGGAGTTTCGAGTGTACATTCGAATAATACACAATCGAAAAGACTCGAACACTATAATTTAGCTCAACAGGTGTCTATTTTTATTGGAAACATGCTAATGATCCGGACATGTTGGTCTGTACACCCACATGATCTTGATATTTTATCCAAATATTGAAGTCTAGGCCTCATAAACAAGATTTTCTACTTAGAGCAGTTTCGAGTGTACATTCGAATAATACACACTCGAAAAGACTCGAACGCTATAATTTAGCTCAACAGGTGTCTATTTTTATTGGAAACATGCTAATGATCAGGACATGTTGGTCTATAGACCCACATGATCTTGATAATTTAGCCAAATTTTGAAGTCTAGGCCTCATAAATAAGATTTTCTACTTAGAGAAGTTTCGAGTGTACATTCGAAAAATACACACACGAAAAGACTCGAACGCTATAATTTAGCTCAAGAGGTGTGTATTTTTATTGGAAACATGCTAATGATCAGGACATGTTGGTCTATAGACCAACATAATCTTGATATTTTATCCAAGTTTTGAAGCCTAGGCCTCATAAACACGAATTTTCTACTTAGAGCAGTTTCGAGTGTACATTCGAATAATACACAATCGAAAAGACTCGAACGCTATAATTCAGCTCAACAGGTGTCTATTTTTATCGGAAACATGCTAATGATCAGGACATGTTTGTCTATAGACCCACATGATCTTGATATTTTATCCAAATTTTGAAGTCTAGGCCTCATAAACAAGATTTTCTACTTAGAGCAGTTTCGAGTGTACATTCGAATAATACACACTCGAAAAGACTCGAACGCTATAATTTAGCTCAACAGGTGTCTATTTTTATCGGAAACATGCTAATGATCAGGACATGTTGGTCTATAGACCCACATGATCTTGATATTTTATCCAAATTTTGAAGTCTAGGCCTCATAAACAAGATTTTATACTTAGAGCAGTTTCGAGTGTACATTCGAATAATACACACTCGAAAAGACTCGAACGCTATAATTTAGCTCAACAGGTGTGTATTTTTATTGGAAACATGCTAATGATCAGGACATGTTGGTCTAAAGACCCACATGATATTGATATTTTATCCAAATTTTGAAGTCTAGGCCTCATAAACAAGA
This sequence comes from Papaver somniferum, assembly GCF_003573695.1. Taxonomy (NCBI): domain Eukaryota; kingdom Viridiplantae; phylum Streptophyta; class Magnoliopsida; order Ranunculales; family Papaveraceae; genus Papaver; species Papaver somniferum. The sequence goes on from NW_020622602.1 coordinate 88,035, forward strand.
TTTTCTACTTAGAGCAGTTTCGAGTGTACATTCGAATAATACACACTCGAAAAGACTCGAACGCTATAATTTAGCTCAACAGGTGTCTATTTTTATTGGAAACATGCTAATGATCAGGACATGTTGGTCTATAGACCCACATGATCTTGATATTTTATCCAAATTTTGAAGTCTAGGCCTCATAAACAAGATTTTCTACTTAGAGCAGTTTCGAGTGTACAATCGAATAATACACACTCGAAAATAATCGAACGCTATAATTTAGCTCAACAGGTGTCTATTTTTATTGGAAACATGCTAATGATCAGGACATGTTGGTCTATAGACCCACATGATCTTGATAATTTAGCCAAATTTTGAAGTCTAGGCCTCATAAATAAGATTTTCTACTTAGAGCAGTTTCGAGTGTACATTCGAATAATACACACTCGAAAAGACTCGAACGTTATAATTTAGCTCAACAGGTGTCTATTTTTATTGGAAACATGCTAATGATCAGGACATGTTGGTCTATAGATTCACATGATCTTGATATTTTATCCAAATTATGAAGTCTAGGCCTCATAAACAAGATTTTCTACTTAGAGCAGTTTCGAGTGTACATTCGAATAATACACACTCATAAAGACTCGAACGCTATAATTTAGCTCAACAGGTGTCTATTTTTATTGGAAACATGCTAATGATCAGGACATGTTGGTCTATAGACCCACATGATCTTGATATTTTATCCAAATTTTGAAGTCTAGGCCTCATAAACAAGATTTTCTACTTAGAGCAGTTTCGAGTGTACATTCGAATAATACACACTCGAAAAGACTCGAACGCTATAATTTAGCTCAACAGGTGTTTATTTTAATTGGAAACATGCTAATGATCATGACATGTTGGTCTATAGACCCACATGATCTTGATATTTTATCCAAATTTTGAAGTCTAGGCCTCATAAACAAGATTTTCTACTTAGAGCAGTTTCGAGTGTACATTCGAATAATACACACTCGAAAAGACTCGAACGCTATAAAATAGCTGAACAGGTGTCTATTTTTATTGGAAACATGCTAATGATCAGGACATGTTGGTCTATAGACCCACATGATCTTGATATTTTATCCAAATTTTGAAGTCTAGGCCTCATAAACAAGATTTTCTACTTAGAGCAGTTTCGAGGGTACATTCGAATAATACACACTCGAAAAGACTCGAACGCTATAATTTATCTCAAGAGGTGTCTATTTTTATTGGAAACATGCTAATGATCAGGACATGTTGGTTTGTAGACCAACATAATCTTGATATTTTAGCCAAGTTTTGAAGCCTAGGCCTCATAAACACGAATTTTCTACTTAGAGCAGTTTCGAGTGTACATTCGAATAATACACACTCGAAAAGACTCGAACGCTATAATTTAGCTCAACAGTTGTCTATTTTTATTGGAAACATGCTAATGATCAGGACATGTTGGTCTATAGACCCACATGATCTTGATATTTTATCCAAATTTTGAAGTCTAGGCCTCATAAACAAGATTTTCTACTTAGAGCAGTTTCGAGTGTACATTCGAATAATACACACTCGAAAAGACTCGAACGCTATAATTTAGCTCAATAGGTGTCTATTTTTATTGGAAACATGCTAATGATCAGGACATGTTGGACTATAGACCCACATGATCTTGATAATTTAGCCAAATTTTGAAGTCCAGGCCTCATAAATAAGATTTTCTACTTAGAAAAGTTTCGAGTGTACATTCGAAAAATACACACACGAAAAGACTCGAACGCTATAATTTAGCTCAAGAGGTGTCTATTTTTATTGGAAACATGCTAATGATCAGGACATGTTGGTCTATAGACCAACATAATCTTGATATTTTAGCCAAGTTTTGAAGCCTAGGCCTCATAAACACGAATTTTCTACTTAGAGCAGTTTCGAGTGTACATTCGAATAATACACAATCGAAAAGACTCGAACGCTATAATTCAGCTCAACAGCTGTCTATTTTTATCGGAAACATGCTAATGATCAGGACATGTTGGTCTATAGACCCACATGATCTTAATATTTTATCCAAATTTTGAAGTCGAGGCCTCATAACTAAGATTTTTCTACTTAGAGAAGTTTCGAGTGTACATTCGAATAATACACACTCGAAAAGACTCGAACGCTATAATTTAGCTCAACAGGTGTCTATTTTTATTGGAAACATGCTAATGATCAGGACATGTTGGTCTATAGACCCACATGATCTTGATAATTTAGCCAAATTTTGAAGTTTAGGCCTCAGAAACAAAATTTTCTACTTAGAGCAGTTTCGAGTGTACATTCGAATAATACACACTCGAAAAGACTCGAACGCTATAATTTAGCTCAACAGGTGTCTATTTTTATTGGAAACATGCTAATGATCAGGACATGTTGGTCTATAGACCCACATGATCTTGATATTTTATTCAAATTTTGAAGTCTAGGCCTATTAAACAAGATTTTCTACTTAGAGAAGTTTCGAGTGTACAATCGAAAAATACACACTCGAAAAGACTCGAACGCTATAATTTAGCTCAAGAGGTGTCTATTTTTATTGAAACATGCTAATGATCAGGACATGTTGGTCTATAGACCAACATAATCTTGATATTTTAGCCAAGTTTTGAAGCCTAGGCCTCATAAACACGAATTTTCTACTTAGAGCAGTTTCGAGTGTACATTCGAATAATACACAATCGAAAAGACTCGAACGCTATAATTCAGCTCAACAGCTGTCTATTTTTATCGGAATTATGCTAATGATCAGGACATGTTGGTCTATAGACCCACATGATCTTAATATTTTATCCAAATTTTGAAGTCGAGGCCTCATAACTAAGATTTTTCTACTTAGAGAAGTTTCGAGTGTACATTCGAATAATACACACTCGAAAAGACTCGAACGCTATAATTTAGCTCAACAGGTGTCTATTTTTATTGGAAACATGCTAATGATCAGGACATGTTGGTCTATAGACCCACATGATCTTGATAATTTAGCCAAATTTTGAAGTCTAGGCCTCATAAATAAGATTTTCTACTTAGAGAAGTTTCGAGTGTACATTCGAAAAATACACACACGAAAAGACTCGAACGCTATAATTTAGCTCAAGAGGTGTCTATTATTATTGGAAACATGCTAATGATCAGGACATGTTGGTCTATAGACCAACATAATCTTGATATTTTAGCCAAGTTTTGAAGCCTAGGCCTCATAAACACGAATTTTCTACTTAGAGCAGTTTCGAGTGTACATTCGAATAATACACAATCAAAAAGACTCGAACGCTATAATTCAGCTCAACAGGTGTCTATTTTGATTGAAAACATGCTAATGATCAGGACATGTTGGTCTATAGACCCACATGATCTTGATATTTTATCCAAATTTTGAAGTCTAGGCCTCATAAACAAGATTTTCTACTTAGAGTAGTTTCGAGTGTACATTCGAATAATACACACTCGAAAAGACTCGAACGCTATAATTTAGCTCAACAGGTGTCTATTTTTATTGGAAACATGCTAATGATCAGGACATGTTGGTCTATAGACCCACATGATCTTGATAATTTAGCCAAATTTTGAAGTCTAGGCCTCATAAATAAGATTTTCTACTTAGAGAAGTTTCGAGTGTACATTAAAAAAATACACACACGAAAAGACTCGAACGCTATAATTTAGCTCAAGAGGTGTCTATTTTTATTGGAAACATGATAATGATCAGGACATGTTGGTCTATAGACCAACATAATCTTGATATTTTAGCCAAGTTTTGAAGCCTAGGCCTCATAAACACGAATTTTCTACTTAGAGCAGTTTCGAGTGTACATTCGAATAATACACAATCAAAAAGACTCGAACGCTATAATTCAGCTCAACAGGTGTCTATTTTGATTGAAAACATGCTAATGATCAGGACATGTTGGTCTATAGACCCACATGATCTTAATATGTTAGCCAAGTTTTGAAGGCTAGGCCTCATAAACACGAATTTTCTACTTACCGCAGGTTCGAGTGTATATTCGAATAATACACGCTATAATTTAGCTCAACAAGTGTGTATTTTTATTGGAAAGATGCTAATGATCAGGACATGTTGGTCTATAGACCCTGATGACCTTGATATTTTAGCTAAATTTTGAAGTCTAGGCCTCATAAACAAGATTTGCTTACTTAGAGCAGTTTCGAGTGTACATTCGAATAATACACAATCGAAAAGACTCGAACGCTATTATTCAGCTCAACAGGTGTCTATTTTTATCGGAAACATGCTAATGATCAGGACATGTTGGTCTATAGACCCACATGATCTTAATATTTTAGCCAAATTTTGAAGTCTAGGCCTCATAAATAAGATTTTTCTACTTAGAGAAGTTTCGAGTGTACATTCGAATAATACACACTCGAAAAGACTCGAACGCTATAATTTAGCTCAACAGGTGTCAATTTTTATTGGAAACATGCTAATGATCAGGACATGTTGGTCTATAGACCCACATGATCTTGATATTTTATCCAAATTTTGAAGTCTAGGCCTCATAAACAAGATTTTCTACTTAGAGCAGTTTCGAGTGTACATTCGAATAATACACACTCGAAAAGACTCGAACGCTATAATTTAGCTCAAAAGGTGTCTATTTTTATTGGAAACATGCTAATGATCAGGACATGTTGGTCTATAGACCCACATGATCTTAATATTTTAGCCAAATTTTGAAGTCTAGGCCTCATAAATAAGATTTTTCTACTTAGAGAAGTTTCGAGTGTACATTCGAATAATACACACTCGAAAAGACTCGAACGCTATAATTTAGCTCAACAGGTGTCTATTTTTATTAGAAACATGCTAATGATCAGGACATGTTGGTCTATAGACCCACATGATCTTGATATTTTATCCAAATTTTGAAGTCTAGGCCTCATAAACAAGATTTTCTACTTAGAGCAGTTTCGAGTGTACATTCGAATAATACACACTCGAAAAGACTCGAACGCTATAATTTAGCTCAAAAGGTGTCTATTTTTATTGGAAACATGCTAATGATCAGGACATGTTGGTCTATAGACCCACATGATCTTGATATTTTATCCAAATTTTGAAGTCTAGGCCTCATAAACAAGATTTTCTACTTAGAGCAGTTTCGAGTGTACATTCGAATAATACACACTCGAAAAGACTCGAACGCTATAATTTAGCTCAACAGGTGTCTATTTTTATTGGAAACATGCTAATGATCAGGACATGTTGGTCTATAGACCCACATGATCTTGATAATTTAGCCAAATTTTGAAGTCTAGGCCTCATAAATAAGATTTTCTACTTAGAGCAGTTTCGAGTGTACATTCGAATAATACACACTCGAAAAGACTCGAACACTATACTTTAGCTCAACAGGTGTCTATTTTTATTGGAAACATGCTAATGATCAGGACATGTTGGTCTATAGACCCACATGATCTTGATATTTTATCCAAATTTTGAAGTCTAGGCCTCATAAATAAGATTTTCTACTTAGAGCAGTTTCGAGTGTACATTCGAATAATACACACTCGAAAAGACTCGAACGCTATAATTTAGCTCAACAGGTGTCTATTTTTATCGGAAACATGCTAATGATCAGGACATGTTGGTCTATAGACCAACATAATCTTGATATATTATCCAAGTTTTGAAGCCTAGGCCTCATAAACACGAATTTTCTACTTAGAGCAGTTTCGAGTGTACATTCGAATAATACACACTCGAAAAGACTCGAACGCTATAATTCAGCTCAACAGGTGTCTATTTTTATCGGAAACATGCTAATGATCAGGACATGTTGGTCTATGGACCCACATGATCTTGATATTTTCTCCAAATTTTGAAGTCTAGGCCTCATAAATAAGATTTTTCTACTTAGAGAAGTTTCGAGTGTACATTCGAATAATACACACTCGAAAAGACTCGAACGCTATAATTTAGCTCAACAGGTGTCTATTTTTATTGGAAACATGCTAATGATCAGGACATGTTGGTCTATGGACCCACATGATCTTGATATTTTATCCAAATTTTGAAGTCTAGGCCTCATAAACAAGATTTTCTACTTAGAGCAGTTTCGAGTGTACATTCGAATAATACACACTCGAAAAGACTCGAACGCTATAATTTAGCTCAACAGGTGTCTATTTTTATTGGAAACATGCTAATGATCAGGACAGGTTGGTCTATAGACCCAGATGACCTTGATATTTTAGCTAAATTTTGAAGTCTAGGCCTCATAAACAAGATTTGCTTACTTAGAGCAGTTTCGAGTGTACATTCGAAAAATACACACTCGAAAAGACTCGAACGCTAATTTAGCTCAAGAGGTGTCTATTTTGATTGAAAACATGCTAACGATCAGGACATGTTGGTCTATAGACAAACATAATCTTGATATTTTAGCCAAGTTTTGAAGCCTAGGCCTATTAAACACGAATTTTCTACTTAGAGCAGTTTCGAGTGTACATTCGAATAATACACAATCGAAAAGACACGAACGCTATAATTTAGCTCAACAGGTGTCTATTTTTATCGGAAACATGCTAATGATCAGGACATGTTGGGCTATAGACCCACATGATCTTGATATTTTAGCCAAATTTTGAAGTCTAGGCCTCATAAACAAGATTTTCTACTTAGAGCAGTTTCGAGTGTACATTCGAATAATACACACTCGAAAAGACTCGAACGCTATAATTTAGCTCAACAGGTGTCTATTTTTATTGGAAACATGCTAATGATCAGGACATGTTGGTCTATAGACCCACATGATCTTGATAATTTAGCCAAATTTTGAAGTCTAGGCCTCATAAATAAGATTTTCTACTTAGAGCAGTTTCGAGTGTACATTCGAATAATACACACTCGAAAAGACTCGAACGCTATAATTTAGCTCAAAAGGTGTCTATTTTTATTGGAAACATGCTAATGATCAGGACATGTTGGTCTATAGACCCACATGATCTTGATATTTTATCCAAATTTTGAAGTCTAGGCCTCATAAACAAGATTTTCTACTTAGAGAAGTTTCGAGTGTACATTCGAATAATACACACTCGAAAAGACTCGAACGCTATAATTTAATTCAAGCGGTGTCTATTTTGATTGAAAACATGCTAATGATCAGGACATGTTGGTCTATAGACCCACATGATCTTGATATTTTAGACAAATTTTGAAGTCTAGGCCTCATAAATAAGATTTTTCTACTTAGAGAAGTTTCGAGTGTACATTCGAATAATACACACTCGAAAAGACTCGAACGATATAATTTAGCTCAACAGGTGTCTATTTTTATTGGAAACATGCTAATGATCAGGACATGTTGGTCTATAGACCCACATGATCTTGATATTTTATCCAAATTTTGAAGTCTAGGCCTCATAAACAAGATTTTCTACTTATAGCAGTTTCGAGTGTACATTCGAATAATACACACTCGAAAAGACTCGAACGCTATAATTTAGCTCAACATGTGTCTATTTTTATTGGAAACATGCTAATGATCAGGACATGTTGGTCTATAGACCCACATGATCTTGATATTTTATCCAAATTTTGAAGTCTAGGCCTCATAAACAAGATTTTCTACTTAGAGCAGTTTCGAGTGTACATTCGAATAATACACACTCGAAAAGACTCGAACGCTATAATTTACCTCAACAGGTGTCTATTTTTATTGGAAGCATGCTAATGATCATGACATGTTGGTCTATAGACCCACATGATCTTGATAATTTAGCCAAATTTTGAAGTCTAGGCCTCATAAATAAGATTTTCTACTTAGAGCAGTTTCGAGTGTACATTCGAATAATACACACTCGAAAAGACTCGAACGCTATAATTTAGCTCAACAGGTGTCTATTTTTATTGGAAACATCCTAATGATCAGGACATGTTGGTCTATAGACCCACATGATCTTGATATTTTATCCAAATTTTGAAGTCTAGGCCTCATAAACAAGATTTTCTACTTAGAGCAGTTTCGAGTGTACATTCGAATAATACACACTCGAAAAGACTCGAACGCTATAATTTAGATCAACAGGTGTCTATTTTTATTGGAAACATGCTAATGATCAGGACATGTTGGTCTATAGACCCACATGATCTTGATATTTTATCCAAATTTTGAAGTCTAGGCGTCATAAACAAGATTTTCTACTTAGAGCAGTTTCGAGTGTACATTCGAATAATACACACTCGAAAAAACTTGAACGCTATAATTTAGCTCAACAGGTGTCTATTTTTATTGGAAACATGCTAATGATCAGGACATGTTAGTCTATAGACCCACATGATCTTGATATTTTATCCAAATTTTGAAGTCTAGGCCTCATAAACAAGATTTTCTACTTAGAGCAGTTTCGAGTGTACATTCGAATAATACACACTCGAAAAGACTCGAACGCTATAATTTAGCTCAACAAGTGTCTATTTTTATTGGAAACATGCTAATGATCAGGATATGTTGGTCTATAGACCCACATGATCTTGATATTTTATCCAAATTTTGAAGTCTAGGCCTCATAAACAAGATTTTCTACTTAGAGCAGTTTCTAGTGTACATTCGAATAATACACACTCGAAAAGACTCGAACGCTATAATTTAGCTCAACATGTGTCTATTTTTATTGGAAACATGCTAATGATCAGGACATGTTGGTCTATAGACCTACATGATCTTAATATTTTAGCCAAATTTTGAAGTCTAGGCCTCATAAACAAGATTTTTCTACTTAGAGAAGTTTCGAGTGTACATTCGAATAATACACACTCGAAAAGACTCGAACGCTATAATTTAGCTCAACAGGTGTGTATTTTTATTGGAAACATGCTAATGATCAGGACATGTTGGTCTATAGACCCACATGATCTTAATATTTTAGCCAAATTTTGAAGTCTAGGCCTCATAAACAAGATTTTTCTACTTAGAGCAGTTTCGAGGGTACATTCGAATAATACACAATCGAAAAGACTCGAACGCTATAATTCAGCTCAACAGGTGTCTATTTTTATCGGAAACATGCTAATGATCAGGACATGTTGGTCTATAGACCCACATGATCTTAATATTTTAGCCAAATTTTGAAGTCTAGGCCTCATAAACAAGATTTTTCTACTTAGAGAAGTTTCGAGTGTACATTCGAATAATACACACTCGAAAAGACTCCAACGCTATAATTTAGCTCAACAGGTGTCTATTTTTATTGGAAACATGCTGATGATCAGGACATGTTGGTCTATAGACCGACATTATCTTAACATTTTAGCCAAATTTTGAAGTCTAGGCCTCATAGACAAGATTTTCTACTTAGAGCAGTTTCGAGTGTACATTCGAATAATACACACTCGAAAAGACTCGAACGCTATAATTTAGCTCAACAGGTGTCTATTTTTATTGGAAACATGCTAATGATCAGGACATGTTGGTCTATAGACCCACATGATCTTGATATTTTATCCAAATTTTGAAGTCTAGGCCTCATAAACAAGATTTTCTACTTAGAGCAGTTTCGAGTGTACATTCGAATAATACACACTCGAAAAGACTCGAACGCTATAATTTAGCTCAACAGGTGTCTATTTTTATTGGAAACATGCTAATGATAAGGACATGTTGGTCTATAGACCCACATGATCTTGATATTTTATCCAAATTTTGAAGTCTAGGCCTCATAAACAAGATTTTCTACTTAGAGCAGTTTCGAGTGTACATTCGAATAATACACACTCGAAAAGACTCGAACGCTATAATTTAGCTCAGCAGGTGTCTATTTTTATTGGAAACATGCTAATGATCAGGACATGTTGGTCTATAGACCCACATGATCTTGTTATTTTAGCCAAATTTTGAAGTCTAGGCCTCATAAATAAGATTTTCTACTTAGAGAAGTTTCGAGTGTACATTCGAAAAATACACACTTGAAAAGACTCGAACGCTATAATTTAGCTCAAGAGGTGTCTATTTTTATTGGAAACATGCTAATATTCAGGACATGTTGGTCTATAGACCCACATGATCTTGATATTTTAGCCAAGTTTTGAAGCCGAAGCCTCATAACCACGAATTTGCTACTTAGAGTAGTTTCGAGTGTACATTCGAATAATACACACTCGAAAAGACTCGAACGCTATAATTCAGCTCAACAGGTGTCTATTTTTATCGGAAACATGCTAATGATCAGGACATGTTGGTCTATAGACCACATGATTTTAATATTTTAGCCAAATTTTGAAGTCTAGGCCTCATATGCAAGATTTTTCTACTTAGAGAAGTTTCGAGTGTACATTCGAATAATACACACTCGAAAAGACTCGAACGCTATAATTTAGCTCAACAGGTGTCTATTTTTATTGGAAACATGCTAATGATCAGGACATGTTGGTCTATAGACCCACATGATCTTGATATTTTATCAAAATTTTGAAGTCTAGGCCTCATAAACAAGATTTTCTACTTAGAGCAGTTTCGAGTGTACATTCGAATAATACACACTCGAAAAGACTCGAACGCTATAATTTAGCTCAACAGGTGTCTATTTTTATTGGAAACATGCTAATGATCAGGACATGTTGGTCTATAGACCCACATGATCTTGATATTTTATCCAAATTTTGAAGTCTAGGCCTCATAAACAAGATTTTCTACTTAGAGCAGTTTCGAGTGTACATTCGAATAATACACACTCGAAAAGACTCGAACGCTATAATTTAGCTCAACAGGTGTCTATTTTTATTGGAAACATGCTAATGATGAGGACATGTTGGTCTATAGACCCACATGATCTTGATATTTTATCCAAATTTTGAAGTCTAGGCCTCATAAACAAGATTTTCTACTTAGAGCAGTTTCGAGTGTACATTCGAATAATACACACTCGAAAAGACTCGAACGCTATAATTTAGCTCAACAGGTGTTTATTTTAATTGGAAACATGCTAATGATCATGACATGTTGGTCTATAGACCCACATGATCTTGATATTTTATCCAAATTTTGAAGTCTAGGCCTCATAAACAAGATTTTCTACTTAGAGCAGTTTCGAGTGTACATTCGAATAATACACACTCGAAAAGACTCGAACGCTATAATTTAGCTCAACAGGTGTCTATTTTTATTTGAAACATGCAAATGATCAGGACATTTTGGTCTATAGACCCACATGATCTTGATAATTTAGCCAAATTTTGAAGTCTAGGCATCATAAATAAGATTTTCTACTTAGAGAAGTTTCGAGTGTACATTCGAAAATATACACACGAAAAGACTCGAACGCTATAATTTAGCTCAAGAGGTGTCTATTTTTATTGGAAACATGCTAATGATCAGGACATGTTGGTCTATAGACCCACATGATCTTAATATTTTAGCCAAATTTTGAAGTCTAGGCCTCATAAACAAGATTTTTATACTTAAAGCAGTTTCGAGTGTACATTCGAATAATACACAGTCGAAAAGACTCGAACGCTATAATTCAGCTCAACAGGTGTCTATTTTTATCGGAAACATGCTAATGATTAGGACATGTTGGTCTATAGACCCACATGATCTTAATATTTTAGCCAAATTTTGAAGTCTAGGCCTCATAAATAAGATTTTTCTACTTAGAGAAGTTTCGAGTGTACATTCGAATAATACACACTCGAAAAGACTCGAACGCTATAATTTAGCTCAACATGTGTCTATTTTTATTGGAAACATGCTAATGATCAGGACATGTTGGTCTATAGACCCACATGATCTTGATATTTTATCCAAATTTTGAAGTCTAGGCCTCATAAACACGAATTTTCTACTTAGAGAAGTTTCGAGTGTACATTCGAATAATACACACTCGAAAAGACTCGAACGCTATAATTTAGCTCAACAGGTGTCTATTTTTATTGGAAACATGCTAATGATCAGGACATGTTGGTCCATAGACCCACATGATCTTGATATTTTATCCAAATTTTGAAGTCTAGGCCTCAAAAACAAGATTTTCTACTTAGAGCAGTTTCGAGTGTACATTCGAATAATACACACTCGAAAAGACTCGAACGCTATAATTTAGCTCAAAAGGTGTCTATTTTTATTGGAAACATGCTAATGATCAGGACATGTTGGTCTATAGACCCACATGATCTTGATATTTTATCCAAATTTTGAAGTCTAGGCCTCATAAACAAGATTTTCTACTTAGAGCAGTTTCGAGTGTACATTCGAATAATACACACTCGAAAAGACTCGAACGCTATAATTTAGCTCAACAGGTGTCTATTTTTATTGGAAACATGCTAATGATCAGGACATGTTGGTCTATAGACCCACATGATCTTGATAATTTAGCCAAATTTTGAAGTCTAGGCCTCATAAATAAGATTTTCTACTTAGAGCAGTTTCGAGTGTACATTCGAATAATACACACTCGAAAAGACTCGAACACTATACTTTAGCTCAACAGGTGTCTATTTTTATTGGAAACATGCTAATGATCAGGACATGTTGGTCTATAGACCCACATGATCTTGATATTTTATCCAAATTTTGAAGTCTAGGCCTCATAAATAAGATTTTCTACTTAGAGCAGTTTCGAGTGTACATTCGAATAATACACACTCGAAAAGACTCGAACGCTATAATTTAGCTCAAGAGGTGTCTATTTTTATTGGAAACATGCTAATGATCAGGACATGTTGGTCTATAGACCCACATGATCTTGCTATTTTAGCCTAATTTTGAAGTCTAGGCCTCATAAATAAGATTTTTCTACTTAGAGAAGTTTCGAGTGTACATTCGAAAAATACACACTCGAAAAGACTCGAACGCTATAATTTAGCTCAACAGGTGTCTATTTTTATTGGAAACATGCTAATGATCAGGACATGTTGGTCTATAGACCCACATGATCTTGATATTTTATCCAAATTTTGATGTCTAAGCCTCATAAAAAAGATTTTCTACTTAGAGCAGTTTCGAGTGTACATTCGAATAATACACAATCGAAAAGACTCGAACGCTATAATTTAGCTCAACAGGTGTCTATTTTTATCGGAAACATGCTAATGATCAGGACATGTTGGTCTATAGACCCACATGATCTTAATATTTTAGCCAAATTTTGAAGTATAGGCCTCATAAACAAGATTTTTCTACTTAGAGAAGTTTCGAGTGTACATTCAAATAATACAGAATCGAAAAGACTCGAACGCTATAATTCAGCTCAACAGGTGTCTATTTTTATTGGAAACATGCTAATGATCAGGACATGTAGGTCTATAGACCCACATGATCTTGATATTTTATCCAAATTTTGAAGTCTAGGCCTCATAAACAAGATTTTCTACTTAGAGCAGTTTCGAGTGTACATTCGAATAATACACACTCGAAAAGACTCGAACGCTATAATTTAGCTCAACAGGTGTGTATTTTTATTGGAAACATGCTAATGATCAGGACATGTTTGTCTATAGACCCACATGATCTTGATATTTTATCCAAATTTTGAAGTCTAGGCCTCATAAACAAGGTTTTCTACTTAGAGCAGTTGCGAATGTACATTCGAATAATACACACTCGAAAAGACTCGAACGCTATAATTTAGCTCAACATGTGTCTATGTTAATTGGAAACATGCTAATGATCATGACATGTTGGTCTATAGACCCACATGATCTTGATATTTTATCCAAATTTTGAAGTCTAGGCCTCATAAACAAGATTTTCTACTTAGAGCAGTTTCGAGTGTACATTCGAATAATACACACTCGAAAAGACTTGAACGCTATAATTTAGCTCAACAGGTGTCTATTTTTATTAGAAACATGTTAATGATCAGGACATGTTGGTCTATAGACCCACATGATCTTGATAATTTAGCCAAATTTTGAAGTCTAGGCCTCATAAATAAGATTTTCTACTTAGGGAAGTTTCGAGTGTACATTCGAAAAATACACACACGAAAAGACTCGAACGCTATAATTTAACTCAAGAGGTGTCTATTTTTATTGGAAACATGCTAATGATCAGGACATGTTGGTCTATAGACCCACATGATCTTGATATTTTATCCAAATTTTGAAGTCTAGGCCTCATAAACAAGATTTTCTACTTAGAGCAGTTTCGAGTGTACATTCGAATAATACACACTCGAAAAGACTCGAACGCTATAATTTAGCTCAAGAGGTGTCTATTTTGATTGAAACCATGCTAATTATCAGGACATGTTGGTCTATAGACCCACATGATCTTGATATTTTAGCCAAGTTTTGAAGTCTAGGCCTCATAAACAAGATTTTCTACTTAGAGCAGTTTCGAGTGTACATTCGAATAATACACACTCGAAAAGACTCGAAAGCTATAATTTAGCTCAACAAGTGTCTATTTTTATTGGAAACATGCTAATGATCAGGACATGTTGGGCTATAGACCCACATGATCTTGATATTTTAGCCAAATTTTGAAGTCTAGGCCTCATAAATAAGATTTTCTACTTACAGAAGTTTCGAGTGTACATTCGAAAAATACACACTCGAAAAGACTCGAACGCTATAATTTAGCTCAAGAGGTGTATATTTTCATTGAAAACATGCTATTTATCAGGACATGTTGGTCTATAGACCCACATGATCTTGATATTTTATCCAAGTTTTGAAGCCTAAGCCTCATATGCAAGATTTTTCTACTTAGAGAAGTTTCGAGTGTACATTCGAATAATACACACTCGAAAAGACTCGAACGCTATAATTTAGCTCAACATGTGTCTATTTTTATTGGAAACATGCTAATTATCAGGACATGTTGGTCTATAGACCCACATGATCTTGATATTTTATCCAAATTTTGAAGTCTAGGCCTCATAAACAAGATTTTCTACTTAGAGCAGTTTCGAGTGTACATTCGAATAATACACACTCGAAAAGACTCGAACGCTATAATTTAGCTCAACAGGTGTCTATTTTTATTGGAAACATGCTAATGATCAGGACATGTTGGTCTATAGACCCACATGATCTTGATAATTTAGCCAAATTTTGAAGTCTAGGCCTCATAAATAAGATTTTCTACTTAGAGAAGTTTCGAGTGTACATTAAAAAAATACACACACGAGAAGACTCGAACGCTATAATTTAGCTCAAGAGGTGTCTATTTTTATTGGAAACATGCTAATGATCAGGACATGTTGGTCTATAGACCAACATAATCTTGATATTTTAGCCAAGTTTTGAAGCCTAGGCCTCATAAACACGAATTTTCTACTTAGAGCAGTTTCGAGTGTACATTCGAATAATACACAATCAAAAAGACTCGAACGCTATAATTCAGCTCAACAGGTGTCTATTTTGATTGAAAACATGCTAATGATCAGGACATGTTGGTCTATAGACCCACATGATCTTAATATGTTAGCCAAGTTTTGAAGACTAGGCCTCATAAACACGAATTTTCTACTTACCGCAGGTTCGAGTGTACATTCGAATAATACACGCTATAATTTAGCTCAACAAGTGTGTATTTTTATTGGAAAGATGCTAATGATCAGGACATGTTGGTCTATAGACCCTGATGACCTTGATATTTTAGCTAAATTTTGAAGTCTAGGACTCATAAACAAGATTTGCTTACTTAGAGCAGTTTCGAGTGTACATTCGAAAAATACACACTCGAAAAGGCTCGGACGCTATAATTTAGCTCAAGAGGTGTCTATTTTTATTGGAAACATGCTAATGATCAGGACATGTTGGTCTATAGACCCACATGATCTTGATATTTTATCCAAATTTTGAAGTCTAGGCCTCATAAACAAGATTTTCTACTTAGAGCAGTTTCGAGTGTACATTCGAATAATACACAATCGAAAAGACTCGAACGCTATTATTCAGCTCAAAAGGTGTCTATTTTTATCGGAAACATGCTAATGATCAGGACATGTTGGTCTATAGACCCACATGATCTTAATATTTTAGCCAAATTTTGAAGTCTAGGCCTCATAAATAAGATTTTTCTACTTAGAGAAGTTTCGAGTGTACATTCGAATAATACACACTCGAAAAGACTCGAACGCTATAATTTAGCTCAACAGGTGTCAATTTTTATTGGAAACATGCTAATGATCAGGACATGTTGGTCTATAGACCCACATGATCTTGATATTTTATCCAAATTTTGAAGTCTAGGCCTCATAAACAAGATTTTCTACTTAGAGCAGTTTCGAGTGTACATTCGAATAATACACACTCGAAAAGACTTGAACGCTATAATTTAGCTCAACAGGTGTCTATTTTTATTGGAAACATGCTAATGATCAGGACATGTTGGTCTATAGACCCACATGATCTTGATATTTTATCCAAATTTTGAAGTCTAGGCCTCATAAACAAGATTTTCTACTTAGAGCAGTTTCGAGTGTACATTCGAATAATACACACTCGAAAAGACTCGAACGCTATAATTTAGCTCAAGAGGTGTCTATTTTGACTGAAACCATGCTAATTATCAGGACATGTTGGTCTATAGACCCACATAATCTTGATATTTTAGCCAAGTTTTGAAGCCGAAGCCTCATAACCACGAATTTGCTACTTAGAGTAGTTTCGAGTGTACATTCAAATAATACACACTCGAAAAGATTCGAACGCTATAATTTAGCTCAACGGGTGTCTATTTTTATTGGAAACATGCTAATGATCAGGACATGTTGGTCTATAGACCCACATGATCTTGATATTTTATCCAAATTTTGAAGTCTAGGCCTCATAAACAAGATTTTCTACTTAGAGCAGTTTCGAGTGTACATTCGAATAATACACACTCGAAAAGACTCGAACACTATAATTTAGATCAACAGGTGTCTATTTTTATTGGAAACATGCTAATGATCAGGACATGTTGGTCTATAGACCCACATGATCTTGATATTTTATCCAAATTTTGAAGTCTAGGCCTCATAAACAAGATTTTCTACTTAGAGCAGTTTCGAGTGTACATTCGAATAATACACACTCGAAAAGACTCGAACGCTATAATTTAGCTCAACAGGTGTCTATTTTTATTGGAAACATGCTAATGATCAGGACATGTTGGTCTATAGACCCACATGATCTTGATAATTTAGCCAAATTTTGAAGTCTAGGCCTCATAAATAAGATTTTCTACTTAGAGAAGTTTCGAGGGTACATTCGAAAAATACACACACGAAAAGACTCGAACGCTATAATTTAGCTCAAGAGGTGTCTATTTTTATTGGAAACATGCTAATGATCAGGACATGTTGGTCTACAGACCCACATGATCTTGATAATTTAGCCAAATTTTGAAGTCTAGGGCTCATAAATAAGATTTTCTACTTAGAGCAGTTTCGAGTGTACATTCGAATAATACACACTCGAAAAGACTCGAACGCTATAATTTAGCTCAACAGGTGTCTATTTTTATTGGAAACATGCTAATGATCAGGACATGTTGGTCTATAGACCCACATGATCTTGATAATTTAGCCAAATTTTGAAGTCTAGGCCTTATAAATAAGATTTTCTACTTAGAGAAGTTTCGAGTGTACATTCGAAAAATACACACAGGAAAAGACTCGAACGCTATAATTTAGCTCAAGAGGTGTCTATATTGATTGGAAACATGCTAATGATCAGGACATGTTGGTCTATAGACCAACATAATCTTGATATTTTAGCCAAGTTTTGAAGCCTAGGCCTCATAAACACGAATTTTCTACTTAGAGCAGTTTCGAGAGTACATTCGAATAATACACAATCGAAAAGACTCGAACGCTATTATTCAGCTCAACAGGTGTCTATTTTTATCGGAAACATGCTAATGATCAGGACATGTTGGTCTATAGACCCACATGATCTTAATATTTTAGCCAAATTTTGAAGTCTAGGCCTCATAAACAAGATTTTTCTACTTATAGAAGTTTCGAGTGTACATTCGAATAATACACACTCGAAAAGACTCGAACGCTATAATTTAGCTCAACAGGTGTCTATTTTTATTGGAAACATGCTAATGATCAGGACATGTTGGTCTATAGACCCACATGATCTTGATATTTTATCCAAATTTTGAAGTCTAGGCCTCATAAACAAGATTTTCTACTTAGAGCAGTTTCGAGTGTACATTCGAATAATACACACTCGAAAAGACTCGAACGCTATAATTTAGCTCAACAGATGTCTATTTTTACTGGAAACATGCTAATGATCAGGACATGTTGGTCTATAGACCCACATGATCTTGATATTTTATCCAAATTTTGAAGTCTAGGCCTCATAAACAAGATTTTCTACTTAGAGAAGTTTCGAGTGTACATTCGAATAATACACACTCGAAAAGACTCGAACGCTATAATTTAGCTCAACAGGTGTCTATTTTTATTGGAAACATGCTAATGATCATGACATGTTGGTCTATAGACCCACATGATCTTGATATTTTATCCAAATTTTGAAGTCTAGGCCTCATAAATAAGATTTTCTACTTAGAGCAGTTTCGAGTGTACATTCGAATAATACACACTCGAAAAGACTCGAACGCTATAATTTAGCTCAAAAGGTGTCTATTTTTATTGGAAACATGCTAATGATCAGGACATGTTGGTCTATAGACCCACATGATCTTGATATTTTATCCAAATTTTGAAGTCTAGGCCTCATAAACAAGATTTTCTACTTAGAGAAGTTTCGAGTGTACATTCGAATAATACACACTCGAAAAGACTCGAACACTATAATTTAGCTCAACAGGTGTCTATTTTTATTGGAAACATGCTAATGATCAGGACATGTTGGTCTATAGACCCACATGATCTTGATATTTTATCCAAATTTTGAAGTCTAAGCCTCATAAACAAGATTTTCTACTTAGAGTAGTTTCGAGTGTACATTCGAATAATACAGTAATACACACTCGAAAAGACTCGAACGCTATAATTTAGCTCAACAGGTGTCTATTTTTATCGGAAACATGCTAATGATCAGGACATGTTGGTCTATAGACCCACATGATCTTAATATTTTAGCCAAATTTTGAAGTCTGGGCCTCATAAACAAGATTTTTCTACTTAGAGCAGTTTCGAGTGTACATTCAAATAATACACATTCGAAAAGACTCGAACGCTATAATTTAGCTCAACAGGTGTCTATTTTTATTGGAAACATGCTAATGATCAGGACATGTTGGTCTATAGACCCACATGATCTTGATATTTTATCCAAATTTTGAAGTCTAGGCCTCATAAACAAGATTTTCTACTTAGAGTAGTTTCGAGTGTACATTTGAATAATACACACTCGAAAAGACTCGAACGCTATAATTTAGCTCAACAGGTGTCTATTTTTATTGGAAACATGCTAATGATCAGGACATGTTGGTGTATAGACCCACATGATCTTGATATTTTATCCAAATTTTGAAGTCTAGGCCTCATAAACAAGATTTTCTACTTAGACCAGTTTCGAGTGTACATTCGAATAATACACACTCGAAAAGACTCGAACGCTATAATTTAGCTCAACAGGTGTCTATTTTTATTGGAAACATGCTAATGATCAGGACATGTTGGTCTATAGACCCACATGATCTTGATATTTTATCCAAATTTTGAAGTCTAGGCCTCATAAACAAGATTTTCTACTTAGAGCAGTTTCGAATGTGCATTCGAAAAATACACACTCGAAAAGACTCGAACGCTATAATTTAATTCAAGAGGTGTCTATTTTGATTGAAAACATGCTAGTAATCAGGACATGTTGGTCTATAGACCCACATGATCTTGATATGTTAGCCAAGTTTTGAAGGCAAGGCCTCATAAACACGAATTTTCTACTTAGAGAAGTTTCGAGTGTACATTCGAATAATACACACTCGAAAAGACTCGAACGCTATAATTTAGCTCAACAGGTGTCTATTTTTATTGGAAACATGCTAATGATCAGGACATGTTGGTCTATAGACCCACATGATCTTGATATTTTATCCAAATTTTGAAGTCTAGGCCTCATAAACAAGATTTTCTACTTAGAGAAGTTTCGAGTGTACATTCGAATAATACACACTCGAAAAGACTCGAACGCTATAATTTAATTCAAGAGGTGTCTATTTTTATTGGAAAGATGCTAATGATCAGGACATGTTGGTCTATAGACCCAGATGACCTTGATATTTTAGCCAAATTTTGAAGTCTAGGCCTCATAAATAAGATTTTTCTACTTAGAGAAGTTTCGAGTGTACATTCGAATAATACACACTAGAAAAGACTCGAACGCTATAATTTAGCTCAACAGGTGTCTATTTTTATTGGAAACATGCTAATGATCAGGACATGTTGGTCCATAGACCCACATGATCTTGTTATTTTAGCCAAATTTTGAAGCCTAGGCCTCATAAACACGAATTTTCTACTTAGAGCAGTTTCGAGTGTACATTCGAATAATACACAGTCGAAAAGACTCGAGCGCTATAATTTAGCTCAACAGGTGTCTATTTTTATTGGAAACATGCTAATGATCAGGACATGTTGGTCTATAGACCCACATGATCTTGATATTTTATCCAAATTTTGAAGTCTAGGCCTCATAAACAAGATTTTCTACTTAGAGCAGTTTCGAGTGTACATTCGAATAATACACACTCGAAAAGACTCGAACGCTATAATTTAGCTCAAAAGGTGTCTATTTTTATTGGAAACATGCTAATGATCAGGACATGTTGGTCTATAGACCAACATGATCTTGATATTTTAGCCAAGTTTTGAAGTCTAGGGCCTCATAAACATGAATTTTCTACTTAGAGCAGTTTCGAGTGTACATTCGAAAAATACACACACGAAAAGACTCGAACGCTATAATTTAGCTCAACAGGTGTCTATTTTTATTGGAAAAATGCTAATGATCAGGACATGTTGGTCTATAGACCCACATGATCTTGATATTTTATCCGAATTTTGAAGTCTAGGCCTCATAAACAAGATTTTCTACTTAGAGCAGTTTCGAGTGTACGTTCGAATAATACACACTCGAAAAGACTCGAACGCTATAATTTAGCTCAACAGGTGTCTATTTTTATTGGAAACATGCTAATGATCAGGACATGTTGGTCTATAGACCAACATAATCTTGATATTTTAGCCAAGTTTTGAAGCCTAGGCCTCATAAACACGAATTTTCTACTTAGAGCAGTTTCGAGTGTACATTCGAATAATACACAATCGAAAAGACTCGAACGCTATAATTCAGCTCAACAGCTGTCTATTTTTATCGGAAACATGCTAATGATCAGGACATGTTGGTCTATAGACCCACATGATCTTAATATTTTATCCAAATTTTGAAGTCTAGGCCTCATAAACAAGATTTTTCTACTTAGAGAAGTTTCGAGTGTACATTCGAATAATACACACTCGAAAAGACTCGAACGCTATAATTTAGCTCAACAGGTGTCTATTTTTATTGGAAACATGCTAATGATCAGGACATGTTGGTCTATAGACCCACAAGATCTTGATATTTTATCCAAATTTTGAAGTCTAGGCCTCATAAATAAGATTTTCTACTTAGAGCAGTTTCCAGTGTACATTCGAATAATACACAATCGAAAAGACTCGAACGCTATAATTCAGCTCAACATGTGTCTATTTTTTTCGGAAACATGCTAATGATCAGGACCTGTTGGTCTATAGACCCACATGATATTAATATTTTAGCCAAATTTTGAAGTCTAGGCCTCATAAATAAGATTTTTCTACTTAGAGAAGTTTCGAGTGTACATTCGAATAATACACACTCGAAAAGACTCGAACGCTATAATTTAGCTCAACAGGTGTCTATTTTTATTGGAAACATGCTAATGATCAGGACATGTTGGTCTATAGACCCACAAGATCTTGATATTTTATCCAAATTTTGAAGTCTAGGCCTCATAAACAAGATTTTCTACTTAGAGCAGTTTCGAGTGTACATTCGAATAATACACACTCGAAAAGACTCGAACGCTATAATTTAGCTCAACAGGTGTCTATTTTTATTGGAAACATGCTAATGATCAGGACATGTTGGTCTATAGACCCACATGATCTTGATAATTTAGCCAAATTTTGAAGTCTAGGCCTCATAAATAAGATTTTCTACTTAGAGAAGTTTCGAGTGTACATTAAAAAAATACACACACGAAAAGACTCGAACGCTATAATTTAGCTCAAGAGGTGTCTATTTTTACTGGAAACATGCTAATGATCAGGACATGTTGGTCTATAGACCAACATAATCTTGATATTTTAGCCAAGTTTTGAAGCGTAGGCCTCATAAACACGAATTTTCTACTTAGAGAAGTTTCGAGTGTACATTCGAATAATACACAATCAAAAAGACTCGAACGCTATAATTCAGCTCAACAGGTGTCTATTTTGATTGAAAACATGCTAATGATCAGGACATGTTGGTCTATAGACCCACATGATCTTAATATGTTAGCCAAGTTTTGAAGGCTAGGCCTCATAAACACGAATTTTCTACTTACCGCAGGTTCGAGTGTACATTCGAATAATACACGCTATAAACTAGCTCAACAAGTGTGTATTTTTATTGGAAAGATGCTAATGATCAGGACATGTTGGTCTATAGACCCTGATGACCTTGATATTTTAGCTAAATTTTGAAGTCTAGGCCTCATAAACAAGATTTGCTTACTTAGAGCAGTTTCGAGTGTACATTCGAAAAATACACACTCGAAAAGGCTCGGACGCTATAATTTAGCTCAAGAGGTGTCTATTTTTATTGGAAACATGCTAATGATCAGGACATGTTGGTCTATAGACCAACATAATCTTGATATTTTAGCCAAGTTTTGAAGCCTAGGCCTCATAAACACGAATTTTCTACTTAGAGAAGTTTCGAGAGTACATTCGAATAATACACAATCGAAAAGACTCGAACGCTATTATTCAGCTCAACAGGTGTCTATTTTTATCGGAAACATGCTAATGATCAGGACATGTTGGTCTATAAACCCACATGATCTTAATATTTTAGCCAAATTTTGAAGTCTAGGCTTCATAAATAAGATTTTTCTACTTAGAGAAGTTACGAGTGTACATTCGAAAAATACACACTCGAAAAGACTCGAAGGCTATAATTTAGCTCAACAGGTGTCTATTTTTATTGGAAACATGCTAATGATCAGGACATGTTGGTCTATAGACCCACATGATCTTGATATTTTATCCAAATTTTTAAGTCTAGGCCTCATAAACAAGATTTTCTACTTAGAGCAGTTTCGAGTGTACATTCGAACGCTATAATTTAGCTCAACCGGTGTCTATTTTTATTGGAAACATGCTAATGATCAGGACATGTTGGTCTATAGACCCACATGGTCTTGATATTATATCCAAATTTTGAAGTTTAGGCCTCATAAACAATATTTTATACTTAAAGAAGTTTCGAGTATACATTCGAAAAATACACACTCGAAAAGACTCGAATGCATAATTTAGCTCAACAGGTGTCTATTTTTATCGGAAACATGCTAATGATCAGGACATGTTGGTATATAGACCCACATGATCTTAATATTTTAGCCAAATTTTGAAGTCTAGGCCTCATAAACAAGATTTTTCTACTTAGAGAAGTTTCGAGTGTACATTCGAATAATACACACTCGAAAAGACTCGAATGCTATAATTTAGCTCAACAGGTGTCTATTTTTATTGGAAACATGCTAATGATCAGGACATGTTGGTCTATAGACCCACATGATCTTGATATTTTATCCAAATTTTGAAGTCTAGGCCTCATAAACAAGATTTTATACTTAGAGCAGTTTCGAGTGTACATTCGAATAATACACACTCGAAAAGACTCGAACGCTATAATTTAGCTCAACAGGTGTCTATTTTTATTGGAAACATGCTAATGATCAGGACATGTTGGTCTATAGACCCACATGATCTTGATAATTTAGCCAAATTTTGAAGTCTAGGCCTTATAAATAAGATTTTCTACTTAGAGAAGTTTCGAGTGTACATTCGAAAAATACACACACGAAAAGACTCGAACGCTATAATTTAGCTCAAGAGGTGTATATTTTTACTGGAAACATGCTAATGATCAGGACATGTTGGTCTATAGACCAACATAATCTTGATATTTTAGCCAAGTTTTGAAGCCTAGGCCTCATAAACACGAATTTTCTACTTAGAGCAGTTTCGAGAGTACATTCGAATAATACACAATCGAAAAGACTCGAACGCTATTATTCAGCTCAACAGGTGTCTATTTTTATCGGAAACATGCTAATGATCAGGACATGTTGGTCTATAAACCCACATGATCTTAATATTTTAGCCAAATTTTGAAGTCTAGGCATCATAAATAAGATTTTTCTACTTAGAGAAGTTTCGAGTGTACATTCGAATAATACACACTCGAAAAGACTCGAACGCTATAATTTAGCTCAACAGGTGTCTATTTTTATTGGAAACATGCTAATGATCAGGACATGTTGGTCTATAGACCCACATGATCTTGATATTTTATCCAAATTTTGAAGTCTAGGCCTCATAAACAAGATTTTCTACTTAGAGCAGTTTCGAGTGTACATTCGAATAATACACAATCGAAAAGACTCGAACGCTATTATTCAGCTCAACAGGTGTCTATTTTTATCGGAAACATGCTAATGATCAGGACATGTTGGTCTATAAACCCACATGATCTTAATATTTTAGCCAAATTTTGAAGTCTAGGCCTCATAAATAAGATTTTTCTACTTAGAGAAGTTTCGAGTGTACATTTGAATAATACACACTCGAAAAGACTCGAACGCTATAATTTAGCTCAACAAGTGTCTATTTTTATTGGAAACATGCTAATGATCAGGACATGTTGGTCTATAGACCCACATGATCTTGATATTTTATCCAAATTTTGAAGTCTAGGCCTCATAAACAAGATTTTCTACTTAGAGCAGTTTCGAGTGTACATTCGAATAATACATACTCATAAAGACTCGAACGCTATAATTTAGCTCAACAGGTGTCTATTTTTATTGGAAACATGCTAATGATCAGGACATGTTGGTCTATAGACCCACATGATCTTGATATTTTATCCAAATTTTGAAGTCTAGGCCTCATAAATAAGATTTTCTACTTAGAGAAGTTTCGAGTGTACATTCGAAAAATACACACACGAAAAGACTCGAACGCTATAATTTAGCTCAAGAGGTGTCTATTTTTATTGGAAACATGCTAATGATCAGGACATGTTGGTCTATAGACCCACATGATCTTAATATTTTAGCCAAATTTTGAAGTCTAGGCCTCATAAACAAGATTTGTCTACTTAGAGCAGTTTCGAATGTACATTCGAATAATACACACTCAAAAAGACTCGAACACTATAATTTAGCTCAACAGGTGTCTATTTTTATTGGAAACATGCTAATGATCAGGACATGTTGGTCTATAGACCCACATGATCTTGATATTTTATCCAAATTTTGAAGTCTAGGCCTCATAAACAAGATTTTCTACTTAGAGCAGTTTCGAGTGTACATTCGAATAATACACACTCAAAAAGACTCGAACACTATAATTTAGCTCATCAGGTGTCTATTTTTATCGGAAACATGCTAATGATCAGGACATGTTGGTCTATAGACCCACATGATCTTAATATTTTAGCCAAATTTTGAAGTCTAGGCCTCATAAACAAGATTTGTCTACTTAGAGCAGTTTCGAATGTACATTCGAAAAATACACACTCGAAAAGACTCGAACGCTATAATTTAATTCAAGAGGTGTCATTTTTGATTGAAAACATGCCAATGATCAGGACATGTTGGTCTATAGACCCACATGATCTTGATATGTTAGCCAAGTTTTGAAGGCTAGGCCTCATAAACACGAATTTTTGACTTACCGCAGTTTCGAGTGTACATTCGAATAATACACACTCGAAAAGACTCGAACGCTATAATTTAGCTCAACAAGTGTCTATTTTTATTGGAAAGATGCTAATGATCAGGACATGTTGGTCTATAGACCCAGATGACCTTGATATTTTAGCTAAATTTTGAAGTCTAGGCCTCATAAACAAGATTTGCTTACTTAGAGCAGTTTCGAGTGTACATTCGAAAAATACACACTCGAAACGACTCGAACGCTAATTTAGCTCAAGAGGTGTCTATTTTGATTGAAAACATGCTAATTATCAGGACATGTTGGTCTATAGACCCACATGATGCTGATACTTTAGCCAAGTTTTGAAGTCTAGGCCTCATAAACAATATTTTCTACTTAGAGAAGTTTCGAGTGTACATTCGAAAAATACACACTCGAAAAGACTCGAATGCTATAATTTAGCTCAACAGGTGTCTATTTTTATCGAAAACATGCTAATGATCAGGACATGTTGGTCTATAGACCCACATGATCTTAATATTTTAGCCAAATTTTGAAGTCTAGGCCTCATAAACAAGATTTTTCTACTTAGAGAAGTTTCGAGTGTACATTCGAATAATACACACTCGAAAAGACTCGAATGCTATAATTTAGCTCAACAGGTGTCTATTTTTATTGGAAACATGCTAATGATCAGGACATGTTGGTCTATAGACCCACATGATCTTGATATTTTATCCATATTTTGAAGTCTAGGCCTCATAAACAAGATTTTCTACTTAGAGCAGTTTCGAGTGTACATTCGAATAATACACACTCGAAAAGACTCGAACGCTATAATTTAGCTCAACAGGTGTCTATTTTTATTGGAAACATGCTAATGATCAGGACATGTTGGTCTATAGACCCACATGATCTTGATAATTTAGCTAAATTTTGAAGTTTAGGCCTCATAAACAAGATTTTCTACTTAGAGCAGTTTCGAGTGTACATTCGAATAATACACACTCGAAAAGACTCGAACGCTATAATTTAGCTCAACATGTGTCTATTTTTATTGGAAACATGCTAATGATCAGGACATGTTGGTCTATAGATTCACATGATCTTGATATTTTATCCAAATTATGAAGTCTAGGCCTCATAAACAAGATTTTCTACTTAGAGCAGTTTCGAGTGTACATTCGAATAATACACACTCATAAAGACTCGAACGCTATAATTTAGCTCAACAGGTGTCTATTTTATTGGAAACATGCTAATGATCAGGACATGTTGGTCTATAGACCCACATGATCTTGATATTTTATCCAAATTTTGAAGTCTAGGCCTCATAAACAAGATTTTCTACTTAGAGCAGTTTCGAGTGTACATTCGAATAATACACACTCGAAAAGACTCGAACGCTATAATTTAGCTCAACAGGTGTCTATTTTTATTGGAAACATGCTAATGATCAGGACATGTTGGTCTATAGACCCACATGATCTTGTTATTTTAGCCAAATTTTGAAGTCTAGGCCTCATAAATAAGACTTTCTACTTAGAGAAGTTTCGAGTGTACATTCGAAAAATACACACTCGAAAAGACTCGAACGCTATAATTTAGATCAAGAGGTGTCTATTTTTATTGGAAACATGCTAATATTCAGGACATGTTGGTCTATAGACCAACATAATCTTGATATTTTAGCCAAGTTTTGAAGCTTAGGCCTCATGAACACGAATTTTCTACTTAGAGCAGTTTCGAGTGTACATTCGAATAATACACACTCGAAAAGACTCGAACGCTATAATTTAGCTCAAGAGGTGTCTATTTTGATTGAAACCATGCTAATTATCAGGACATGTTGGTCTATAGACCCACATAATCTTGATATTTTAGCTAAGTTTTGAAGTCGAAGCCTCATAACCACGAATTTGCTACTTAGAGTAGTTTCGAGTGTACATTCGAATAATACACACTCGAAAAGACTCGAACGCTATAATTCAGCTCAACAGGTGTCTATTTTTATCGGAAACATGCTAATGATCAGGACATGTTGGTCTATAGACCCACATGATCTTAATATTTTAGCCAAATTTTGAAGTCTAGGCCTCATATGCAAGATTTTTCTACTTAGAGAAGTTTCGAGTGTACATTCGAATAATACACACTCAAAAAGACTCGAACACTATAATTTAGCTCAACAGGTCTATTTTATCGGAAACATGCTAATGATCAGGACATGTTGGTCTATAGACCCACATGATCTTAATATTTTAGCCAAATTTTGAAGTTTAGGCCTCATAAACAAGATTTGTCTACTTAGAGCAGTTTCGAATGTACATTCGAAAAATACACACTCGAAAAGACTCGAACGCTATAATTTAATTCAAGAGTTGTCTATTTTAATTGAAAACATGCTAATGATCAGGACATGTTGGTCTATAGACCCACATGATCTTGATATGTTAGCCAAGTTTTGAAGGCTAGGCCTCATAAACACGAATTTTCTACTTACCGCAGTTTCGAGTGTACATTCGAATAACACACACTCGAAAAGACTCGAACGCTATAATTTAGCTCAACAAGTGTCTATTTTTATTGCAAAGATGCTAATGATCAGGACATGTTGGTCTATAGACCCAGATGACCTTGATATTTTAGCTAAATTTTGAAGTCTAGGCCTCATAAACAGGATTTGCTTACTTAGAGCAGTTTCGAGTGTACATTCGAAAAATACACACTCGAAAAGACTCGAACGCTAATTTAGCTCAAGAGGTGTCTATTTTGATTGAAAACATGCTAATTATAAGGACATGTTGGTCTATAGACCCACATGATGTTGATATTTTAGCCAAGTTTTGAAGTCTAGGCCTCATAAACAATATTTTCTACTTAGAGAAGTTTCGAGTGTACATTCGAATAATACACACTCGAAAAGACTCGAACGTTATATTTTAGCTCAACAGGTGTATTTTTATTGGAAACATGCTAATGATCAGGACATGTTGGTCTATAGACCCACATGATCTTGATATTTTATCCAAATTTTGAAGTCTAGGCCTCATAAACAAGATTTTCTACTTAGAGCAGTTTCGAGTGTACATTCGAATAATACACACTCGAAAAGACTTGAACGCTATAATTTAGCTCAACAGGTGTCTATTTTTATTGGAAACATGCTAATGATAAGGACATGTTGGTCTATAGACCCACATGATCTTGATATTTTATCCAAATTTTGAAGTCTAGGCCTCATAAACAAGATTTTCTACTTAGAGAAGTTTCGAGTGTACATTCGAATAATACACACTCGAAAAGACTCGAACGCTATAATTTAGCTCAACATGTGTCTATTTTTATTGGAAACATGCTAATGATCAGGACATGTTGGTCTATAGACCCACATGATCTTGATAATTTAGCCAAATTTTGAAGTCTAGGCCTCATAAATAAGATTTTCTACTTAGAGAAGTTTCGAGTGTACATTAATAAAATACACACACGAAAAGACTCGAACGCTATAATTTAGCTCAAGAGGTGTCTATTTTTATTGGAAACATGCTAATGATCAGGACATGTTGGTCTATAGACCCACATGATCTTGATATTTTATCCAAATTTTGAAGTCTAGGCCTCATAAACAAGATTTTCTACTTAGAGCAGTTTCGAGTGTACATTCGAATAATACACACTCGAAAAGACTCTAACGCTATAATTTAGCTCAACAGGTGTCTATTTTTATTGGAAACATGCTAATGATCAGGACATGTTGGTCTATAGACCCACATGATCTTGATATTTTATCCAAATCTTGAAGTCTAGGCCTCATAAACAATATTTTCTACTTAAAGAAGTTTCGAGTGTACATTCGAAAAATACACACTCGAAAAGACTCGAATGCATAATTTAGCTCAACAGGTGTCTATTTTTATTGGAAACATGCTAATGATCAGGACATGTTGGTATATAGACCCACATGATCTTAATATTTTATCCAAATTTTGAAGTCTAGGCCTCATAAACAAGATTTTTCTACTTAGAGAAGTTTCGAGTGTACATTCGAATAATACACACTCGAAAAGACTCGAACGCTATAATTTAGCTCAACAGGTGTCTATTTTTATTGGAAACATGCTAATGATCAGGACATGTTGGTCTATAGACCCACATGATCTTGATATTTTATCCAAATTTTGAAGTCTAGGCCTCATAAACAAGATTTTCTACTTAAAGCAGTTTCGAGTGTACATTCGAATAATACACACTCGAAAAGACTCGAACGCTATAATTTAGCTCAACTGGTGTCTATTTTTATTGGAAACATGCTAATGATCAGGACATGTTGGTCTATAGACCCACATAATCTTGATAATTTAGCCAAATTTTGACGTCTGGGCCTCATAAATAAGATTTTCTACTTAGAGAAGTTTCGAGTGTACATTCGAAAAATACACACACGAAAAGACTCGAACGCTATAATTTAGCTCAAGAGGTGTCTATTTTTATTGGAAACATGCTAATGATCAGGACATGTTGGTCTATAGACCCACATGATCTTAATATGTTAGCCAAGTTTTGAAGGCTAGGCCTCATAAACACGAATTTTCTACTTACCGCAGGTTCGAGTGTACATTCGAATAATACACGCTATAATTTAGCTCAACAAGTGTGTATTTTTATTGGAAAGATGCTAATGATCAGGACATGTTGGTCTATAGACCCAGATGACCTTGATATTTTAGCTAAATTTTGAAGTCTAGGCCTCATAAACAAGATTTGCTTACTTAGAGCAGTTTCGAGTGTACATTCGAAAAATACACACTCGAAAAGGCTCGGACGCTATAATTTAGCTCAAGAGGTTTCTATTTTTATTGGAAACATGCTAATGATCTGGACATGTTGGTCTATAGACCAACATAATCTTGATATTTTAGCCAAGTTTTGAAGCCTAGGCCTCATAAACACGAATTTTCTACTTAGAGAAGTTTCGAGAGTACATTCGAATAATACACAATCGAAAAGACTCGAACGCTATTATTCAGCTCAACAGGTGTCTATTTTTATCGGAAACATGCTAATGATCAGGACATGTTGGTCTATAAACCCACATGATCTTAATATTTTAGCCAAATTTTGAAGTCTAGGCCTCATAAATAAGATTTTTCTACTTAGAGAAGTTTCGAGTGTACATTCAAATAATACACACTCGAAAAGACTCGAAGGCTATAATTTAGCTCAACAGGTGTCTATTTTTATTGGAAACATGCTAATGATCAGGACATGTTGGTCTATAGACCCACATGATCTTGATATTTTATCCAAATTTTGAAGTCTAGGCCTCATAAACAAGATTTTCTACTTAGAGCAGTTTCGAGTGTACATTCGAATAATACACACTCGAAAAGACTCTAACGCTATAATTTAGCTCAACAGGTGTCTATTTTTATTGGAAACATCCTAATGATCAGGACATATTGGTCTATAGACCCACATGATCTTGATATTTTATCCAAATCTTGAAGTCTAGGTCTCATAAACAATATTTTCTACTTAAAGAAGTTTCGAGTGTACATTCGAAAAATACACACTCGAAAAGACTCGAATGCATAATTTAGCTCAACAGGTGTCTATTTTCATCGGAAACATGCTAACGATCAGGACATGTTGGTATATAGACCCACATGATCTTAATATATTTTAGCCAAATTTTGAAGTCTAGGCCTCATAAACAAGATTTTTCTACTTAGAGAAGTTTCGAGTGTACATTCGAATAATACACACTCGAAAAGACTCGAACGCTATAATTTAGCTCAACAGGTGTCTATTTTTATTGGAAACATGCTAATGATCAGGACATGTTGGTCTATAGACCCACATGATCTTGATATTTTATCCAAATTTTGAAGTCTAGGCCTCATAAACAAGATTTTCTACTTAAAGCAGTTTCGAGTGTACATTCGAATAATATACACTCGAAAAGACTCGAACGCTATAATTTAGCTCAACTGGTGTCTATTTTTATTGGAAACATGCTAATGATCAGGACATGTTGGTCTATAGACCCACATAATCTTGATAATTTAGCCAAATTTTGACGTCTGGGCCTCATAAATAAGATTTTCTACTTAGAGAAGTTTCGAGTGTACATTCGAAAAATACACACACGAAAAGACTCGAACGCTATAATTTAGCTCAACAGGTGTCTATTTTTATTGGAAACATGCTAATGATCAGGACATGTTGGTCTATAGACCAACATAATCTTGATATTTTAGCCAAGTTTTGAAGCCTAGGCCTCATAAACGCGAATTTTCTACTTAGAGCAGTTTCGAGCGTACATTCGAATAATACACAATCGAAAAGACTCGAACGCTATTATTCAGCTCAACAGGTGTCTATTTTTATCGGAAACATGCTAATGATCAGGACATGTTGGTCTATAGACCCACATGATCTTAATATTTTAGCCAAATTTTAAAGTCTAGGCCTCATAAATAAGATTTTTCTACTTAGAGAAGTTTCGAGTGTACATTCGAATAATACACACTCGAAAAGACTCGAACGTTATAATTTAGCTCAACAGGTGTCTATTTTTATTGGAAACATGCTAATGATCAGGACATGTTGGTCTATAGACCCACATGATCTTGATATTTTATCCAAATTTTGAAGTCTAGGCCTCATAAACAATATTTTCTACTTAGAGCAGTTTCGAGTGTACATTCGAATAATACACACTCGAAAAGACTCGAACGCTATAATTTAGCTCAACAGGTGTCTATTTTTATTGGAAACATGCTAATGATCAGGACATGTTGGTCTATAGACCCACATGATCTTGATAATTTAGCCAAATTTTGAAGTCTAGGCCTTATAAATAAGATTTTCTACTTAGAGAAGTTTCGAGTGTACATTCGAAAAATACACACACGAAAAGACTCGAACGCTATAATTTAGCTCAAGAGGTGTATATTTTTATTGGAAACATGCTAATGATCAGGACATGTTGGTCTATAGACCAACATAATCTTGATATTTTAGCCAAGTTTTGAAGACTAGGCCTCATAAACACGAATTTTCTACTTAGAGCAGTTTCGAGAGTACATTCGAATAATACACAATCGAAAAGACTCGAACGCTATTATTCAGCTCAACAGGTGTCTATTTTTATCGGAAACATGCTAATGATCAGGACATGTTGGTCTATAAACCCACATGATCTTAATATTTTAGCCAAATTTTGAAGTCTAGGCCTCATAAATAAGATTTTTCTACTTAGAGAAGTTTCGAGTGTACATTCGAATAATACACACTCGAAAAGACTCGAACGCTATAATTTAGCTCAACAAGTGTCTATTTTTATTGGAAACATGCTAATGATCAGGACATGTTGGTCTATAGACCCACATGATCTTGATATTTTATCCAAATTTTGAAGTCTAGGCCTCATAAACAAGATTTTCTACTTAGAGCAGTTTCGAGTGTACATTCGAATAATACACACTCGAAAAGACTCGAACGTTATAATTTAGCTCAACAGGTGTGTATTTTTATTGGAAACATGCTAATGATCAGGAAATGTTGGTCTATAGACCCACATGATCTTGATATTTTATCCAAATTTTGAAGTCTAGGGCTCATAAACAAGATTTTCTACTTAGAGCAGTTTCGAATGTACATTCGAATAATACAAACTCGAAAAGACTCGAACGCTATAATTTAGCTCAACAGGTGTCTATTTTAATTGGAAACATGCTAATGATCATGACATGTTGGTCTATAGACCCACATGATCTTAATATTTTAGCCAAATTTTGAAGTCTAGGCCTCATAAACAAGATTTTTCTACTTAGAGCAGTTTCGAGTGTACATTCGAATAATACACAATCGAAAAGACTCGAACGCTATAATTCAGCTCAACAGGTGTCTATTTTTATCGGAAACATGCTAATGATCAGGACATGTGGGTCTATAGACCCACATGATCTTAATATTTTAGCCAAATTTTGAAGTCTAGGCCTCATAAACAAGATTTTTCTACTTAGAGAAGTTTCGAGTGTACATTCGAATAATACACACTCGAAAAGACTCGAACGCTATAATTTAGCTCAACAGGTGTCTATTTTTATTGGAAACATGCTAATGATCAGGACATGTTGGTCTATAGACCCACATGATCTTGATAATTTAGCCAAATTTTGAAGTCTAGGCCTCAGAAACAAAATTTTCTACTTAGAGCAGTTTCGAGTGTACATTCGAATAATACACACTCGAAAAGACTCGAACGCTATAATTTAGCTCAACAGGTGTCTATTTTTATTGGAAACATGCTAATGATCAGGACAATTTGGTCTATAGACCCACATGATCTTGATATTTTATTCAAATTTTGAAGTCTAGGCCTATTAAACAAGATTTTCTACTTAGAGAAGTTTCGAGTGTACAATCGAAAAATACACACTCGAAAAGACTCGAACGCTATAATTTAGCTCAAGAGGTGTCTATTTTTATTGAAACATGCTAATGATCAGGACATGTTGGTCTATAGACCAACATAATCTTGATATTTTAGCCAAGTTTTGAAGCCTAGGCCTCATAAACACGAATTTTCTACTTAGAGCAGTTTCGAGTGTACATTCGAATAATACACAATCGAAAAGACTCGAACGCTATAATTTAGCTCAAGAGGTGTCTATTTTTATTGGAAACATGCTAATGATTAGGACATGTTGGTCTATAGACCCACATGATCTTGCTATTTTAGCCTAATTTTGAAGTCTAGGCCTCATAAATAAGATTTTTCTACTTAGAGAAGTTTCGAGTGTACATTCGAAAAATACACACTCGAAAAGACTCGAACGCTATAATTTAGCTCAACAGGTGTCTATTTTTATTGGAAACATGCTAATGATCAGGACATGTTGGTCTATAGACCCACATGATCTTGATATTTTATCCAAATTTTGAAGTCCAGGCCTCATAAACAAGATTTTCTACTTAGAGCAGTTTCGAGTGTACATTCGAATAATACACACTCGAAAAGACTCGAACGCTATAATTCAACTCAACAGCTGTCTATTTTTATCGGAAACATGCTAACGATCAGGGCATGTTGGTCTATAGACCCACATGATCTTAATATTTTATCCAAATTTTGAAGTCGAGGCCTCATAACTAATATTTTTGTACTTAGAGAAGTTTCAAGTGTACATTCGAATAATACACACTCGAAAAGACTCGAACGCTATAATTTAGCTCAACAGGTGTCTATTTTTATTGGAAACATGCTAATGATCAGGACATGTTGGTCTATAGACCCACATGATCTTGATAATTTAGCCAAATTTTGAAGTCCAGGCCTCATAAACAAGATTTTCTACTTAGAGAAGTTTCGAGTGTACATTCGAAAAATACACACACGAAAAGACTCGAACGCTATAATTTAGCTCAAGAGGTGTCTATTTTTATTGGAAACATGCTAATGATCAGGACATGTTGGTCTATAGACCAACATAATCTTGATATTTTATCCAAGTTTTGAAGCCTAGGCCTCATAAACACGAATTTTCTACTTAGAGCAGTTTCGAGTGTGAATTCGAATAATACACACTCGAAAAGACTCGAACGCTATAATTTAGCTCAACAGGTGTCTATTTTTATTGGGAACATGCTAATGATCAGGACATGTTGGTCTATAGACCCACATGATCTTGATATTTTAGCCAAATTTTGAAGTCGAGGCCTCATAAACAAGATTTTCTACTTAGAGCAGTTTCGAGTGTACATTCGAATAATACACACTCGAAAAGACTCGAACGCTATAATTTAGCTCAACAGGTGTCTATTTTTATTGGAAACATGCTAATGATCAGGACATGTTGGTCTATAGACCCACATGATCTTGATAATTTAGCCAAATTTTGAAGTCTAGGCCTCATAAACAAGATTTTTCTACTTAGAGAAGTTTCGAGTGTACATTCGAATAATACACACTCGAAAAGACTCGAACGCTATAATTTAGCTCAACAGGTGTCTATTTTTATTGGAAACATGCTAATGATCAGGACATGTTGGTCTATAGACCCACATGATCTTGATATTTTATCCAAATTTTGAAGTCTAGGCCTCATAAACAAGATTTTCTACTTAAAGCAGTTTCGAGTGTACATTCGAATAATACACACTCGAAAAGACTCGAACGCTATAATTTAGCTCAACTGGTGTCTATTTTTATTGGAAACATGCTAATGATCAGGACATGTTGGTCTATAGACCCACATAATCTTGATAATTTAGCCAAATTTTGACGTCTGGGCCTCATAAATAAGATTTTCTACTTAGAGAAGTTTCGAGTGTACATTCGAAAAATACACACACGAAAAGACTCGAACGCTATAATTTAGCTCAACAGGTGTCTATTTTTATTGGAAACATGCTAATGATCAGGACATGTTGGTCTATAGACCCACATGATCTTGATAATTTAGCCAAATTTTGAAGTCTAGGCCTCAGAAACAAAATTTTCTACTTAGAGCAGTTTCGAGTGTACATTCGAATAATACACACTCGAAAAGACTCGAACGCTATAATTTAGCTCAACAGGTGTCTATTTTTATTGGAAACATGCTAATGATCAGGACATGTTGGTCTATAGACCCACATGATCTTGATATTTTATTCAAATTTTGAAGTCTAGGCCTATTAAACAAGATTTTCTACTTAGAGCAGTTTCGAGTGTACAATCGAAAAATACACACTCGAAAAGACTCGAACGCTATAATTTAGCTCAAGAGGTGTCTATTTTTATTGAAACATGCTAATGATCAGGACATGTTGGTCTATAGACCAACATAATCTTGATATTTTAGCCAAGTTTTGAAGCCTAGGCCTCATAAACACGAATTTTCTACTTAGAGCAGTTTCGAGTGTACATTCGAATAATACACAATCGAAAAGACTCGAACGCTATAATTCAGCTCAACAGCTGTCTATTTTTATCGGAAACATGCTAATGATCAGGACATGTTGGTATATAGACCCACATGATCTTAATATTTTATCCAAATTTTGAAGTCGAGGCCTCATAACTAAGATTTTTCTACTTAGAGAAGTTTCGAGTGTACATTCGAATAATACACACTCGAAAAGACTCGAACGCTATAATTTAGCTCAACAGGTGTCTATTTTTATTGGAAACATGCTAATGATCAGGACATGTTGGTCTATAGACCCACATGATCTTGATATTTTATCCAAATTTTGAAGTCTAGGCCTCTTAAACAAGATTTTCTACTTAGAACAGTTTCGAGTGTACATTCGAATAATACACACTCGAAAAGACTCGAACGCTATAATTTAGGTCAACAGGTGTCTATTTTTATTGGAAACATGATAATGATCAGGACATGTTGGTCTATAGACCAACATAATCTTGATATTTTAGCCAAGTTTTGAAGCCTAGGCCTCATAAACACGAATTTTCTACTTAGAGCAGTTTCGAGTGTACATTCGAATAATACACAATCAAAAAGACTCGAACGCTATAATTCAGCTCAACAGGTGTCTATTTTGATTGAAAACATGCTAATGATCAGGACATGTTGGTCTATAGACCCACATGATCTTAATATGTTAGCCAAGTTTTGAAGGCTAGGCCTCATAAACACGAATTTTCTACTTACCGCAGGTTCGAGTGTACATTCGAATAATACACGCTATAATTTAGCTCAACAAGTGTGTATTTTTATTGGAAAGATGCTAATGATCAGGACATGTTGGTCTATAGACCCAGATGACCTTGATATTTTAGCTAAATTTTGAAGTCTAGGCCTCATAAACAAGATATGCTTACTTAGAGCAGTTTCGAGTGTACATTCGAAAAATACACACTCGAAAAGGCTCGGACGCTATAATTTAGCTCAAGAGGTGTCTATTTTTATTGGAAACATGCTAATGATCAGGACATGTTGGTCTATAGACCCACATGATCTTGATATTTTATCCAAATTTTGAAGTCTAGGCCTCATAAACAAGATTTTCTACTTAGAGCAGTTTCGAGTGTACATTCGAATAATACACACTCGAAAAGACTCGAACGCTATAATTTAGCTCAACAGGTGTCTATTTTTATTGGAAACATGCTAATGATCATGACATGTTGGTCTATAGACCCACATGATCTTGATATTTTAGCCAAATTTTGAAGTCTAGGCCTCATAAACAAGATTTTCTACTTAGAGCAGTTTCGAGTGTACATTCGAATAATACACACTCGAAAAGACTCGAACGCTATAATTTAGCTCAACAGGTGTCTATTTTTATTGGAAACATGCTAATGATCAAGACATGTTGGTCTATAGACCCACATGATCTTGATAATTTAGCCAAATTTTAAAGTCTAGGCCTCATAAATAAGATTTTCTACTTAGAGAAGTTTCGAGTGTACATTAATAAAATACACACACGAAAAGACTCGAACGCTATAATTTAGCTCAAGAGGTGTCTATTTTTATTGGAAACATGCTAATGATCAGGACATGTTGGTCTATAGACCAACATAATCTTGATATTTTAGCCAAGTTTTGAAGCCTAGGCCTCATAAACACGAATTTTCTACTTAGAGCAGTTTCGAGAGTACATTCGAATAATACACAATCGAAAAGACTCGAACGCTATTATTCAGCTAAACAGGTGTCTATTTTTATCGGAAACATGCTAATGATCAGGACATGTTGGTCTATAGACCCACATGATCTTGATAATTTAGCCAAATTTTGAAGTCTAGGCCTTATAAATAAGATTTTCTACTTAGAGAAGTTTCGAGTGTACATTCGAAAAATACACACACGAAAAGACTCGAACGCTATAATTTAGCTCAAGAGGTGTCTATTTTTATTGGAAACATGCTAATGATCAGGACATGTTGGTCTATAGACCCACATGATCTTGATATTTTATCCAAATTTTGAAGTCTAGGCCTCATAAACAAGATTTTCTACTTAGAGCAGTTTCGAGTGTACATTCGAAAAATACACACACGAAAAGACTCGAACGCTATAATTTAGCTCAAGAGGTGTCTATTTTTATTGGAAACATGCTAATGATCAGGACATGTTGGTCTATAGACCAACATAATCTTAATATTTTAGCCAAGTTTTGAAGCCTAGGCCTCATAAACACGAATTTTCTACTTAGAGCAGTTTCGAGTGTACATTCGAATAATACACAATCGAAAAGACTCGAATGCTATAATTCAGCTCAACAAGTGTCTATTTTTATCGGAAACATGCTAATGATCAGGACATGTTGGTCTATAGAACCACATGATCTTAATATTTTAGCCAAATTTTGAAGTCTAGGCCTCATAAACAAGATTTTTCTACTTAGAGAAGTTTCGAGTGTACATTCGAATAATACACACACGAAAAGACTCGAACGCTATAATTTAGCTCAAGAGGTGTCTATTTTTATTGGAAACATGCTAATGATCAGGACATGTTGGTCTATAGACCAACATAATCTTGATATTTTAGCCAAGTTTTGAAGCCTAGGCCTCATAAACACGAATTTTCTACTTAGAGCAGTTTCGAGTGTACATTCGAATAATACACAATCGAAAAGACTCGAATGCTATAATTCAGCTCAACAGGTGTCTATTTTTATTGGAAACATGCTAATGATCAGGACATGTTGGTCTATAGACCCACATGATCTTGATATTTTATTCAAATTTTGAAGTCTAGGCCTATTAAACAAGATTTTCTACTTAGAGAAGTTTCGAGTGTACAATCGAAAAATACACACTCGAAAAGACTCGAACGCTATAATTTAGCTCAAGAGGTGTCTATTTTTATTGAAACATGCTAATGATCAGGACATGTTGGTCTATAGACCAACATAATCTTGATATTTTAGCCAAGTTTTGAAGCCTAGGCCTCATAAACACGAATTTTCTACTTAGAGCAGTTTCGAGTGTACATTCGAATAATACACAATCGAAAAGACTCGAACGCTATAATTCAGCTCAACAGCTGTCTATTTTTATCGGAATTATGCTAATGATCAGGACATGTTGGTCTATAGACCCACATGATCTTAATATTTTATCCAAATTTTGAAGTCGAGGCCTCATAACTAAGATTTTTCTACTTAGAGAAGTTTCGAGTGTACATTCGAATAATACACACTCGAAAAGACTCGAACGCTATAATTTAGCTCAACAGGTGTCTATTTTTATTGGAAACATGCTAATGATCAGGACATGTTGGTCTATAGACCCACATGATCTTGATAATTTAGCCAAATTTTGAAGTCTAGGCCTCATAAATAAGATTTTCTACTTAGAGAAGTTTCGAGTGTACATTCGAAAAATACACACACGAAAAGACTCGAACGCTATAATTTAGCTCAAGAGGTGTCTATTTTTATTGGAAACATGCTAATGATCAGGACATGTTGGTCTATAGACCAACATAATTTTGATATTTTAGCCAAGTTTTGAAGCCTAGGCCTCATAAACATGAATTTTCTACTTAGAGCAGTTTCGAGTGTACATTCGAATAATACACAATCGAAAAGACTCGAACGCTATTATTCAGCTCAACAGGTGTCTATTTTTATCGGAAACATGCTAATGATCAGGACATGTTGGTCTATAGACCCACATGATCTTAATATTTTAGCCAAATTTTGAAGTCTAGGCCTCATAAACAAGATTTTTCTACTTAGAGCAGTTTCGAGTGTACATTCGAATAATACACACTCGAAAAGACTCGAACGCTATAATTTAGCTCAACAGGTGTCTATTTTTATTGGAAACATGCTAATGATCAGGACATGTTGGTCTATAGACCCACATGATCTTGATATTTTATCCAAATTTTGAAGTCTAGGCCTCATAAATAAGATTTTCTACTTAGAGCAGTTTCGAATGTGCATTCGAAAAATACACACTCGAAAAGACTCGAACGCTATAATTTAATTCAAGAGGTGTCTATTTTGATTGAAAACATGCTAGTGATCAGGACATGTTGGTCTATAGACCCACATGATCTTGATATGTTAGCCAAGTTTTGAAGGCTAGGCCTCATAAACACGAATTTTCTACTTACCGCAGTTTCGAGTGTACATTCGAATAATACACACTCGAAAAGACTCGAACGCTATAATTTAGCTCAACAAGTGTCTATTTT
This sequence comes from Papaver somniferum, assembly GCF_003573695.1. NCBI lineage: Eukaryota > Viridiplantae > Streptophyta > Magnoliopsida > Ranunculales > Papaveraceae > Papaver > Papaver somniferum. The sequence goes on from NW_020622602.1 coordinate 129,161, forward strand.
TATTGGAAAGATGCTAATGATCAGGACATGTTGGTCTATAGACCCAGATGACCTTGATAGTTAAGCTAAATTTTGAAGTCTAGGCCTCATAAACAAGATTTGCTTACTTAGAGCAGTTTCGAGTGTACATTCGAAAAATACACACTCGAAAATACTCGAACGCTAATTTAGCTCAAGAGGTGTCTATTTTGATTGAAAACATGCTAATTATCAGGACATGTTGGTCTATAGACCCACATGATGTTGATATTTTAGCCAAGTTTTGAAGTCTAGGCCTCATAAACAATATTTTCTACTTAGACAAGTTTCGAGTGTACATTCGAAAGATACACACTCGAAAAGACTCGAATGCTATAATTTAGCTCAACAGGTGTCTATTTTTATCGGGAACATGCTAATGATCATGACATGTTGGTCTATAGACCCACATGATCTTAATATTTTAGCCAAATTTTGAAGTCTAGGCCTCATAAACAAGATTTTTCTACTTAGTGAAGTTTCGAGTGTACATTCGAATAATACACACTCGAAAAGACTCGAACGCTATAATTTAGCTCAACAGGTGTCTATTTTTATTGGAAACATGCTAATGATCAGGACATGTTGGTCTATAGACCCACATGATCTTGATATTTTATCCAAATTTTGAAGTCTAAGCCTCATAAACAAGATTTTCTACTTAGAGCAGTTTCGAGTGTACATTCGAATAATACACACTCGAAAAGACTCGAACGCTATAATTTAGCTCAACAAGTGTCTATTTTTATTGGAAACATGCTAATGATCAGGACATGTTGGTCTATAGACCCACATGATGTTGATATTTTAGCCAAGTTTTGAAGTCTAGGCCTCATAAACAATATTTTCTACTTAGAGAAGTTTTGAGTGTACTTCAAATAATACACACTCGAAAAGACTCGAACGCTATAATTTAGCTCAACAGGTGTCTATTTTTATTGGAAACATGCTAATGATCAGGACATGTTGGTCTATAGACCCACATGATCTTGTTATTTTAGCCAAATTTTGAAGTCTAGGCCTCATAAATAAGATTTTCTACTTAGAGCAGTTTCGAATGTGCATTCTAAAAATACACACTCGAAAAGACTCGAACGCTATAATTTAATTCAAGAGGTGTCTATTTTGATTGAAAACATGCTAGTGATCAGGACATGTTGGTCTATAGACCCACATGATCTTGATATGTTAGGCAAGTTTTGAAGGCTAGGCCTCATAAACACGAATTTTCTACTTACCGCAGTTTCGAGTGTACATTCGAATAATACACACTCGAAAAGACTCGAACGGTATAATTTAGCTCAACAAGTGTCTATTTTTATTGGAAAGATGCTAATGATCAGGACATGTTGGTCTATAGACCCAGATGACCTTGATAGTTAAGCTAAATTTTGAAGTCTAGGCCTCATAAACAAGATTTGCTTACTTAGAGCAGTTTCAAGTGTACATTCGAAAAATACACACTCGAAAAGACTCGAACGCTAATTTAGCTCAAGAGGTGTCTATTTTGATTGAAAACATGCTAATTATCAGGACATGTTGGTCTATAGACCCACATGATGTTGATATTTTAGCCAAGTTTTGAAGTCTAGGCCTCATAAAAAATATTTTCTACTTAGAGAAGTTTCGAGTGTACATTCGAAAGATACACACTCGAAAAGACTCGAATGCTATAATTTAGCTCAACAGGTGTCTATTTTTATCGGAAACATGCTAATGATCATGACATGTTGGTCTATAGACCCATATGATCTTGATTTTTAGCCAAATTTTGAAGTCTAGGCCTCATAAACAAGATTTTTCTACTTCGTGAAGTTTCGAGTGTACATTCGAATAATACACACTCGAAAAGACTCGAACGCTATAATTTAGCTCAACAGGTGTCTATTTTTATTGGAAACATGCTAATGATCAGGACATGTTGGTCTATAGACCCACATGATCTTGATATTTTATCCAAATTTTGAAGTCTAAGCCTCATAAACAAGATTTTCTACTTAGAGCAGTTTCGAGTGTACATTCGAATAATACACACTCGAAAAGACTCGAACGCTATAATTTAGCTCAACAGGTGTCTATTTTTATTGGAAACATGCTAATGATCAGGACATGTTGGTCTATAGACCCACATGATCTTGATATTTTATCCAAATTTTGAAGTCTAGGCCTCATAAACAAGATTTTCTACTTAGAGCAGTTTCGAGTGTACATTCGAATAATACACACTCAAAAAGACTCGAACACTATAATTTAGCTCAACAGGTCTATTTTTATCGGAAACATGTTAATGATCAGGACATGTTGGTCTATAGACCCACATGATCTTAATATTTTAGCCAAATTTTGAAGTCTAGGCCTCATAAACAAGATTTGTCTACTTAGAGCAGTTTCGAATGTACATTCGAATAATACACACTCAAAAAGACTCGAACACTATAATTTAGGTCAACAGGTCTATTTTTATCGGAAACATGCTAATGATCAGGACATGTTGGTCAATAGACCCACATGATCTTAATATTTTAGCCAAATTTTGAAGTCTAGGCCTCATAAATAAGATTTTTCTACTTAGAGAAGTTTCGAGTGTACATTCAAATAATACACACTCGAAAAGACTCGAAGGCTATAATTTAGCTCAACAGGTGTCTATTTTTATTGGAAACATGCTAATGATCAGGACATGTTGGTCTATAGACCCAGATGACCTTGATATTTTAGCTAAATTTTGAAGTCTAGGCCTCATAAACAAGATATGCTTACTTAGAGCAGTTTCGAGTGTACATTCGAAAAATACACACTCGAAAAGACTCGAACGCTATAATTTAGCTCAACAGGTGTCTATTTTTATTGGAAACATGCTAATGATCAAGACATGTTGGTCTATAGACCCACATGATCTTGATAATTTAGCCAAATTTTAAAGTCTAGGCCTCATAAATAAGATTTTCTACTTAGAGAAGTTTCGAGTGTACATTAATAAAATACACACACGAAAAGACTCGAACGCTATAATTTAGCTCAAGAGGTGTCTATTTTTATTGGAAACATGCTAATGATCAGGACATGTTGGTCTATAGACCAACATAATCTTGATATTTTAGCCAAGTTTTGAAGCCTAGGCCTCATAAACACGAATTTTCTACTTAGAGCAGTTTCGAGTGTACATTCGAATAATACACAATCAAAAAGACTCGAACGCTATAATTCAGCTCAACAGGTGTCTATTTTGATTGAAAACATGCTAATGATCAGGACATGTTGGTCTATAGACCCACATGATCTTAATATGTTAGCCAAGTTTTGAAGGCTAGGCCTCATAAACACGAATTTTCTACTTACCGCAGGTTCGAGTGTACATTCGAATAATACACGCTATAATTTAGCTCAACAAGTGTGTATTTTTATTGGAAAGATGCTAATGATCAGGACATGTTGGTCTATAGACCCAGATGACCTTGATATTTTAGCTAAATTTTGAAGTCTAGGCCTCATAAACAAGATATGCTTACTTAGAGCAGTTTCGAGTGTACATTCGAAAAATACACACTCGAAAAGGCTCGGACGCTATAATTTAGCTCAAGAGGTGTCTATTTTTATTGGAAACATGCTAATGATCAGGACATGTTGGTCTATAGACCAACATAATCTTGATATTTTAGCCAAGTTTTGAATCCTAGGCCTCATAAACACGAATTTTCTACTTAGAGAAGTTTCGAGAGTACATTCGAATAATACACAATCGAAAAGACTCGAACGCTATTATTCAGCTCAACAGGTGTCTATTTTTATCGGAAACATGCTAATGATCAGGACATGTTGGTCTATAAACCCACATGATCTTAATATTTTAGCCAAATTTTGAAGTCTAGGCCTCATAAATAAGATTTTTCTACTTAGAGAAGTTTCGAGTGTACATTCAAATAATACACACTCGAAAAGACTCGAAGGCTATAATTTAGCTCAACAGGTGTCTATTTTTATTGGAAACATGCTAATGATCAGGACATGTTGGTCTATAGACCCACATGATCTTGATATTTTATCCAAATTTTGAAGTCTAGGCCTCATAAACAAGATTTTCTACTTAGAGCAGTTTCGAGTGTACATTCGAATAATACACACTCGAAAAGACTCGAACGCTATAATTTAGCTCAACAGGTGTCTATTTTTATTAGAAACATGCTAATGATCAGGACATGTTGGTCTATAGACCCACATGATCTTGATATTTTATCCAAATTTTGAAGTCTAGGCCTCATAAACAAGATTTTCTACTTAGAGCAGTTTCGAGTGTACATTCGAATAATACACACTCGAAAAGTCTCGAACGCTATAATTTAGCTCAACAGGTGTCTATTTTTATTGGAAACATGCTAATGATCAGGACATGTTGGTCTATAGACCCACATGATCTTGATATTTTATCCAAATTTTGAAGTCTAGGCCTCATAAACAAGATTTTCTACTTAGAGCAGTTTCGAGTGTACATTCGAATAATACACAATCGAAAAGACTCGAACGCTATTATTCAGCTCAACAGGTGTCTATTTTTATCGGAAACATGCTAATGATCAGGACATGTTGGTCTATAAACCCACATGATCTTAATATTTTAGCCAAATTTTGAAGTCTAGGCCTCATAAATAAGATTTTTCTACTTAGAGAAGTTTCGAGTGTACATTTGAATAATACACACTCGAAAAGACTCGAACGCTATAATTTAGCTCAACAAGTGTCTATTTTTATTGGAAACATGCTAATGATCAGGACATGTTGGTCTATAGACCCACATGATCTTGATATTTTATCCAAATTTTGAAGTCTAGGCCTCATAAACAAGATTTTCTACTTAGAGCAGTTTCGAGTGTACATTCGAATAATACATACTCATAAAGACTCGAACGCTATAATTTAGCTCAACAGGTGTCTATTTTTATTGGAAACATGCTAATGATCAGGACATGTTGGTCTATAGACCCACATGATCTTGATATTTTATCCAAATTTTGAAGTCTAGGCCTCTTAAACAATATTTTCTGCTTAGAGCAGTTTCGAGTGTACATTCGAATAATACACACTCGAAAAGACTCGAACGCTATAATTTAGCTCAACAGGTGTCTATTTTTATTGGAAACATGCTAATGATCAGGACATGTTGGTCTATAGACCCACATGATCTTGATATTTTATCCAAATTTTGAAGTCTAGGACTCATAAACAAGATTTTCTACTTAGAGCAGTTTCGGGTGTACATTCGAATAATACACACTCGAAAAGACTCGAACGCTATAATTTACCTCAACAGGTGTCTATTTTTATTGGAAACATGCTAATGATCAGGACATGTTGGTCTATAGACCCACATGATCTTGATATTTTATCCAAATTTTGAAGTCTAGGCCTCATAAACAAGATTTTCTACTTAGAGCAGTTTCGAGTGTACATTCGAATAATACACACTCGAAAAGACTCGAACGCTATAATTTAGCTCAAAAGGTGTCTATTTTTATTGGAAACATGCTAATGATCAGGACATGTTGGTCTATAGACCCACATGATCTTGATATTTTATCCAAATTTTGAAGTCTAGGCCTCATAAACAAGATTTTCTACTTAGAGCAGTTTCGAGTGTACATTCGAATAATACACACTCGAAAAGACTCGAACGCTATAATTTAGCTCAACAGGTGTCTATTTTTATTGGAAACATGCTAATGATCAGGACATGTTGGTCTATAGACCCACATGATCTTGATAATTTAGCCAAATTTTGAAGTCTAGGCCTCATAAATAAGATTTTCTACTTAGAGCAGTTTCGAGTGTACATTCGAATAATACACACTCGAAAAGACTCGAACACTATACTTTAGCTCAACAGGTGTCTATTTTTATTGGAAACATGCTAATGATCAGGACATGTTGGTCTATAGACCCACATGATCTTGATATTTTATCCAAATTTTGAAGTCTAGGCCTCATAAACAAGATTTTCTACTTAGAGCAGTTTCGAGTGTACATTCGAATAATACACACTCGAAAAGACTCGAACTCTATAATTTAGCTCAACAGGTGTCTATTTTTATTGGAAACATGCTAATGATCAGGACATGTTGGTCTATAGACCCACATGATCTTGATAATTTAGCCAAATTTTGAAGTCTAGGCCTCATAAATAAGATTTTCTACTTAGAGAAGTTTCGAGTGTACGTTCGAAAAATACACACACGAAAAGACTCGAACGCTATAATTTAGCTCAAGAGGTGTCTATTTTTATTGGAAACATGCTAATGATCAGGACATGTTGGTCTATAGACCCACATGATCTTGATATTTTATCCAAATTTTGAAGTCTAGGCCTCATAAACAAGATTTTCTACTTAGAGCAGTTTCGAGTGTACATTCGAATAATACATACTCGAAAAGACTCGAACGCTATAATTAACTCAAGAGGTGTCTATTTTTATTGGAAACATGCTAATGATCAGGACATGTTGGTCTATAGACCCACACGATTTTGATAATTTAGCCAAATTTTGAAGTCTAGGCCTCATAAATAAGATTTTCTACTTAGAGAAGTTTCGAGTGTACATTCGAAAAATACACACACGAAAAGACTCGAACGCTATAATTTAGCTCAAGAGGTGTCTATTTTTATTGGAAACATGCTAATGATCAGGACATGTTGGTCTATAGACCAACATAATTTTGATATATTATCCAAGTTTTGAAGCCTAGGCCTCATAAACACGAATTTTCTACTTAGAGCAGTTTCGAGTGTACATTCGAATAATACACAATCGAAAAGACTCGAACGCTATAATTCAGCTCAACAGGTGTCTATTTTTATCGGAAACATACTAATGATCAGGACATGTTGGTCTATAAACCCACATGATCTTAATATTTTAGCCAAATTTTGAAGTCTAGACCTCATAAACAAGATTTTTCTACTTAGAGAAGTTTCGAGTGTACATTCGAATAATAGACACTCGAAAAGACTCGGATGCTATAATTTAGCTCAACAGGTGTCTATTTTTATCGGAAACATGCTAATGATCAGGACATGTTGGTCTATAGACCCACATGATCTTGATATTTTATCCAAATTTTGAAGTCTAGGCCTCATAAACAAGATTTTCTACATAGAGCAGTTTCGAGTGTACATTTGAATAATACATACTCGAAAAGACTCGAACGCTATAATTTAGCTCAAGAGGTGTCTATTTTTATTGGAAACATGCTAATGATCAAGACATGTTGGTCTACAGACCCACATGATCTTAATATTTTAGCCAAATTTTGAAGTCTAGGCCTCATAAACAAGATTTTTCTACTTAGAGATGTTTCGATTGTACATTCGAATAATACACACTCGAAAAAGACTCGAACGCTATATTTTAGCTCAACAAGTGTCTATTTTTATTGGAAACATGCTAATGATCAGGACATGTTGGTCTACAGACCCACATGATCTTAATATTTTAGCCAAATTTTGAAGTCTAGGCCTCATAAACAAGATTTTTCTACTTAGAGATGTTTCGATTGTACATTCGAATAATACACACTCGAAAAAGACTCGAACGCTATATTTTAGCTCAACAAGTGTCTATTTTTATTGGAAACATGCTAATGATCAGGACATGTTGGTCTATAGACCCACATGATCTTGATATTTTATCCAAATTTTGAAGTCTAGGCCTCATAAACAAGATTTTCTACTTAGAGCAGTTTCGAGTGTACATTCGAATAATACACACTCAAAAAGACTCGAACACTATAATTTAGCTCAACAGGTCTATTTTTATCGTAAACATGCTAATGATCAGGACATATTGGTCTATAGACCCACATGATCTTAATATTTTAGCCAAATTTTGAAGTCTAGGCCTCATAAACAAGATTTTCTACTTAGAGCAGTTTCGAGTGTACATTCGAGTAATACACAATCGAAAAGACTCGAACGCTATAATTTAGCTCAACAGGTGTCTATTTTTATCGGAAACATGCTAATGATCAGGACATGTTGGTCTATAGACCCACATGATCTTAATATTTTAGCCAAATTTTGAAGTCTAGGCCTCATAAACAAGATTTTTCTATTTAGAGAAGTTTCGAGTGTACATTCGAATAATACACACTCGAAAAGACTCGAACGCTATAATTTAGCTCAACAGGTGTCTATTTTTATTGGAAACATGCTAATGATCAGGACATGTTGGTCTATAGACCCACATGATCTTGATATTTTATCCAAATCTTGAAGTCTAGGCCTCATAAACAATATTTTCTACTTAAAGAAGTTTCGAGTGTACATTCGAAAAATACACACTCGAAAAGACTCGAATGCATAATTTAGCTCAACAGGTGTCTATTTTTATCGGAAACATGCTAATGATCAGGACATGTTGGTATATAGACCCACATGATCTTAATATTTTAGCCAAATTTTGAAGTCTAGGCCTCATAAACAAGATTTTTCTATTTAGAGAAGTTTCGAGTGTACATTCGAATAATACACACTCGAAAAGACTCGAACGCTATAATTTAGCTCAACAGGTGTCTATTTTTATTGGAAACATGCTAATGATCAGGACATGTTGGTCTATAGACCCACATGATCTTGATATTTTATCCAAATTTTGAAGTCTAGGCCTCATAAACAAGATTTTCTACTTAAAGCAGTTTCGAGTGTACATTCGAATAATACACACTCGAAAAGACTCGAACGCTATAATTTAGCTCAACTGGTGTCTATTTTTATTGGAAACATGCTAATGATCAGGACATGTTGGTCTATAGACCCACATAATCTTGATAATTTAGCCAAATTTTGACGTCTGGGCCTCATAAATAAGATTTTCTACTTAGAGAAGTTTCGAGTGTACATTCGAAAAATACACACACGAAAAGACTCGAACGCTATAATTTAGCTGAAGAGGTGTCTATTTTTATTGGAAACATGCTAATGATCAGGACATGTTGGTCTATAGACCAACATAATCTTGATATTTTAGCCAAGTTTTGAAGCCTAGGCCTCATAAACGCGAATTTTCTACTTAGAGCAGTTTCGAGTGTACATTCGAATAATACACAATCGAAAAGACTCGAACGCTATTATTCAGCTCAACAGGTGTCTATTTTTATCGGAAACATGCTAATGATCAGGACATGTTGGTCTATAGACCCACATGATCTTAATATTTTAGCCAAATTTGAAGTCTAGGCCTCATAAATAAGATTTTTCTACTTAGAGAAGTTTCGAGTGTACATTCGAATAATACACACTCGAAAAGACTCGAACGCTATAATTTAGCTCAACAGGTGTCTATTTTTATTGGAAACATGCTAATGATCAGGACATGTTGGTCTATAGACCCACATGATCTTGACATTTTATCCAAATTTTGAAGTCTAGGCCTCATAAACAAGATTTTCTACTTAGAGCAGTTTCGAGTGTACATTCGAATAATACACACTCGAAAAGACTCGAACGCTATAATTTAGCTCAACAGGTGTCTATTTTTATTGGAAACATGCTAATGATCAGGACATGTTGGTCTATAGACCCACATGATCTTGATAATTTAGCCAAATTTTGAAGTCTAGGCCTTATAAATAAGATTTTCTACTTAGAGAAGTTTCGAGTGTACATTCGAAAAATACACACACGAAAAGACTCGAACGCTATAATTTAGCTCAAGAGGTGTATATTTTTATTGGAAACATGCTAATGATCAGGACATGTTGGTCTATAGACCAACATAATCTTGATATTTTAGCCAAGTTTTGAAGCCTAGGCCTCATAAACACGAATTTTCTACTTAGAGTAGTTTCGAGAGTACATTCGAATAATACACAATCGAAAAGACTCGAACGCTATTATTCAGCTCAACAGGTGTCTATTTTTATCGGAAACATGCTAATGATCAGGACATGTTGGTCTATAAACCCACATGATCTTAATATCTTAGCCAAATTTTGAAGTCTAGGCCTCATAAATAAGATTTTTCTACTTAGAGAAGTTTCGAGTGTACATTCGAATAATACACACTCGAAAAGACTCGAACGCTATAATTTAGCTCAACAAGTGTCTATTTTTATTGGAAACATGCTAATGATCAGGACATGTTGGTCTATAGACCCACATGATCTTGATATTTTATCCAAATTTTGAAGTCTAGGCCTCATAAACAAGATTTTCTACTTAGAGCAGTTTCGAGTGTACATTCGAATAATACATACTCATAAAGACTCGAACGCTATAATTTAGCTCAACAGGTGTCTATTTTTATTGGAAACATGCTAATGATCAGGACATGTTGGTCTATAGACCCACATGATCTTGATATTTTATCCAAATTTTGAAGTCTAGGCCTCTTAAACAATATTTTCTGCTTAGAGCAGTTTCGAGTGTACATTCGAATAATACACACTCGAAAAGACTCGAACGCTATAATTTAGCTCAACAGGTGTCTATTTTTATTGGAAACATGCTAATGATCAGGACATGTTGGTCTATAGACCCACATGATCTTGATATTTTATCCAAATTTTGAAGTCTAGGCCTCATAAACAAGATTTTCTACTTAGAGCAGTTTCGAGTGTACATTCGAATAATACACACTCGAAAAGACTCGAACGCTATAATTTAATTCAAGAGGTGTCTATTTTGATTGAAAACATGCTAATGATCAGGACATGTTGGTCTATAGACCCACATGATCTTGATATGTTAGCCAAATTTTGAAGTCTAGGCCTCATAAACACGAATTTTCTACTTACTGCAGTTTCGAGTGTACATTCGAATAATACACACTCGAAAAGACTCGAACGCTATAATTTAGCTCAACAGGTGTCTATTTTTATTGGAAACATGCTAATGATCAGGACATGTTGGTCTATAGACCCACATGATCTTGATATTTTATCCAAATTTTGAAGTCTAGGCCTCATAAACAAGATTTTCTACTTAAAGCAGTTTCGAGTGTACATTCGAATAATACACACTCGAAAAGACTCGAACGCTATAATTTAGCTCAACAAGTGTCTATTTTTATTGGAAACATGCTAATGATCAGGACATGTTGGTCTATAGACCCACATGATCTTGATATTTTATCCAAATTTTGAAGTCTAGGCCTCATAGACAAGATTTTCTACTTAGAGCAGTTTCGAGTGTACATTCGAATAATACACACTCGAAAAGACTCGAACGCTATAATTTAGCTCAACAGGTGTCTATTTTTATTGGAAACATGCTAATGATCAGGACATGTTGGTCTATAGACCCACATGATCTTGATATTTTATCCAAATTTTGAAGTCTAGGCCTCATAAACAAGATTTTCTACTTAGAGCAGTTTCAAGTGTACATTCGAATAATACACACTCTGAAAGACTCGAATGCTATAATTTAGCTCAACAGGTGTCTATTTTTATCGGAAACATGCTAATGATCAGGACATGTTGGTCTATAGACCCACATGATCTTGATAATTTAGCCAAATTTTGAAGTCTAGGCCTCATAAATAAGATTTTGTACTTAGAGAAGTTTCGAGTGTACATTCGAAAATACACACACGAAAAGACTCGAACGCTATAATTTAGCTCAAGAGGTGTCTATTTTTATTTGAAACATGTTAATGATCAGGACATGTTGGTCTATAGACCAACATAATCTTGATATTTTAGCCAAGTTTTGAAGCCTAGGCCTCATAAACACGAATTTTCTACTTAGAGAAGTTTCGAATGTGCATTCGAAAAATACACACTCGAAAAGACTCGAACGCTATAATTTAATTCAAGAGGTGTCTATTTTTATTGGAAATATGCTAATATTCAGGACATGTTGGTCTATAGACCAATATAATCTTGATATTTTAGCCAAGTTTTGAAGCTTAGGCCTCATGAGCACGAATTTTCTACTTAGAGCAGTTTCGAGTGTACATTCGAAAAATACACACTCGAAAAGACTCGAACGCTAATTTAGCTCAAGAGGTGTCTATTTTGATTGAAAACATGCTAATTATCAGGACATGTTGGTCTATAGACCCACATGATGTTGATATTTTAGCCAAGTTTTGAAGTCTAGGCCTCATAAACAATATTTTCTACTTAGAGAAGTTTCGAGTGTACATTCGAAAAATACACACTCGAAAAGACTCGAATGCTATAATTTAGCTCAACAGGTGTCTATTTTTATCGGAAACATGCTAATGATCAGGACATGTTGGTCTATAGACCCACATGATCTTAATATTTTAGCCAAATTTTGAAGTCTAGGCCTCATAAACAAGATTTTTTTACTTAGAGAAGTTTCGAGTGTACATTCGAATAATACACACTCGAAAAGACTCGAACGCTATAATTTAGCTCAACAGGTGTCTATTTTTATTGGAAACATGCTAATGATCAGGACATGTTGGTCTATAGACCCACATGATCTTGATATTTTATCCAAATTTTGAAGTCTAGGCCTCATAAACAAGATTTTCTACTTAGAGCAGTTTCGAGTGTACATTCGAATAATACACAATCGAAAAGACTCGAGCGCTATAATTTAGCTCAACAAGTGTCTATTTTTATTGGAAAGATGCTAATGATCAGGACATGTTGGTCTATAGACCCAGATGACCTTGATATTTTAGCTAAATTTTGAAGTCAAGGCCTCATAAACAAGATTTGCTTACTTAGAGCAGTTTCGAGTGTACATTCGAAAAATACACACTCGAAAAGACTCGAACGCTAATTTAGCTCAAGAGGTGTCTATTTTGATTGAAAACATGCTAATTATCAGGACATGTTGGTCTATAGACCCACATGATGTTGATACTTTAGCCAAGTTTTGAAGTCTAGGCCTCATAAACAATATTTTCTACTTAGAGAAGTTTCGAGTGTACATTCGAAAAATACACACTCGAAAAGACTCGAATGCTATAATTTAGCTCAACAGGTGTCTATTTTTATTGGAAACATGCTAATGATCAGGACATGTTGGTCTATAGACCCACATGATCTTAATATTTTAGCCAAATTTTGAAGTCTAGGCCTCATAAACAAAATTTTTCTACTTAGAGAAGTTTCGAGTGTACATTCAAATAATACACACTCGAAAAGACTCGAACGCTATAATTTAGCTCAACAGGTGTCTATTTTTATTGGAAACATGCTAATGATCAGGACATGTTGGTCTATAGACCCACATGATCTTGATATTTTATCCAAATTTTGAAGTCTATTCCTCATAAACAAGATTTTCTACTTAGAGCAGTTTCGAGTGTACATTCGAATAATACACACTCGAAAAGACTCGAACGCTATAATTTAGCTCAACAGGTGTCTATTTTTATTGGAAACATGCTAATGATCAGGACATGTTGGTCTATAGACCCACATGATCTTGATATTTTATCCAAATTTTTAAGTCTAGGCCTCATAAACAAGATTTTCTACTTATAGCAGTTTCGAGTGTACATTCGAATAATACACACTCGAAAAGACTCGAACGCTATAATTTAGCTCAACAGGTGTCTATTTTTATTGGAAACATGCTAATGATCATGACATGTTGGTCTATAGACCCACATGATCTTGATAATTTAGCCAAATTTTGAAGTCTAGGCCTCATAAATAAGATTTTCTACTTATAGCAGTTTCGAGTGTACATTCGAATAATACACACTCGAAAAGACTCGAACGCTATAATTTAGCTCAACATGTGTCTATTTTTATTGGAAACATGCTAATGATCAGGACATGTTGGTCTATAGACCCACATGATCTTGATATTTTATCCAAATTTTGAAGTCTAGGCCTCATAAACAAGATTTTCTACTTAGAGCAGTTTCAAGTGTACATTCGAATAATACACACTCGAAAAGACTCGAACGCTATTATTTAGCTCAACAGGTGTCTATTTTAATTGGAAACATACTAATGATCATGACATGTTGGTCTATAGACCCACATGATCTTGATATTTTATCCAAATTTTGAAGTCTAGGCCTCATAAACAAGATTTTCTACTTAGAGCAGTTTCGAGTGTACATTCGAATAATACACACTCGAAAAGACTCGAACGCTATAATTTAGCTCAACAGGTGTCTATTTTTATTTGAAACATGCTAATGATCAGGACATTTTGGTCTATAGACCCACATGATCTTGATAATTTATCCAAATTTTGAAGTCTAGGCATCATAAATAAGATTTTCTACTTAGAGAAGTTTCGAGTGTACATTCGAAAAATACACACACGAAAAGACTCGAACGCTATAATTTAGCTCAACAGGTGTCTATTTTTATTTGAAACATGCTAATGATCAGGACATTTTGGTCTATAGACCCACATGATCTTGATAATTTATCCAAATTTTGAAGTCTAGGCATCATAAATAAGATTTTCTACTTAGAGAAGTTTCGAGTGTACATTCGAATAATACACACTCGAAAAGACTCGAACGCTGTAATTTAGCTCAACAGGTGTCTATTTTTATTGGAAACATGCTAATGATCAGGACATGTTGGTCTATAGACCCACATGATCTTGATATTTTATACAAATTTTGAAGTCTAGGCCTCATAAACAAGATTTTCTACTTAGAGCAGTTTCGAGTGTACATTCGAATAATACACACTCGAAAAGACTCGAACGCTATAATTTAGCTCAACAGGTGTCTATTTTTATTGGAAACATGGTAATGATCAGGACATGTTGGTCTATAGACCCACATGATCTTGATATTTTATCCAAATTTTGAAGTCTAGGCCTCATAAACAAGATTTTCTACTTAGAGCAGTTTCGAGTGTACATTCGAATAATACACACTCGAAAAGACTCGAACGCTAAAATTTAGCTCAACAGGTGTCTATTTTTATTGGAAAAATGCTAATGATCAAGACATGTTGGTCTATAGACCCACACGATCTTGATATTTTATCCAAATTTTGAAGTCTAGGCCTCATAAACAAGATTTTCTACTTAGAGCAGTTTCGAGTGTACGTTCGAATAATACACACTCGAAAAGACTCGAACGCTATAATTTAGCTCAACAGGTGTCTATTTTTATTGGAAACATGCTAATGATCAGGACATGTTGGTCTATAGAACCACATGATCTTAATAATTTAGCCAAATTTTGAAGTCTAGGCCTCATAAATAAGATTTTCTACTTAGAGAAGTTTCGAGTGTACATTCGAAAAATACACACACGAAAAGACTCGAACGCTATAATTTAGCTCAAGAGGTGTCTATTTTTATTGGAAACATGCTAATGATCAGGACATGTTGGTCTATAGACCCACATGATCCTGATATTTTATCCAAGGTTTGAAGCCTAGGCCTCATAAACACGAATTTTCTACTTAGAGCAGTTTCGAGCGTACATTCGAATAATACACACTCGAAAAGAATCGAACGCTATAATTTAGCTCAACAGGTGTCTATTTTTATTGGAAACATGCTAATGATCAGGACATGTTGGCCTATAGACCCACATGATCTTGATATTTTATCCAAATTTTGAAGTCTAGGCCTCATAAACAAGATTTTCTACTTAGAGCAGTTTCGAGTGTACATTCGAATAATACACACTCGAAAAGACTCGAACGCTATAATTTAGCTCAACAGGTGTCTATTTTTATTGGAAACATGCTAATGATCAGGACATGTTGGTCTATAGACCCACATGATCTTGATATTTTATCCAAATTTTGAAGTCTAGGCCTCATAAACAAGATTTTCTACTTAGAGCAGTTTCGAGTGTACATTCGAATAATACACACTCAAAAAGACTCGAACACTATAATTTAGCTCAACAGGTCTATTTTTATCGGAAACATGTTAATGATCAGGACATGTTGGTCTATAGACCCACATGATCTTAATATTTTAGCCAAATTTTGAAGTCTAGGCCTCATAAACAAGATTTGTCTACTTAGAGCAGTTTCGAATGTACATTCGAATAATACACACTCAAAAAGACTCGAACACTATAATTTAGGTCAACAGGTCTATTTTTATCGGAAACATGCTAATGATCAGGACATGTTGGTCAATAGACCCACATGATCTTAGTATTTCAGCCAAATTTTGAAGTCTAGGCCTCATAAACAAGATTTGTCTACTTAGAGCAGTTTCGAATGTACATTCGAAAAATACACACTCGAAAAGACTCGAACGCTATAATTTAATTCAAGAGGTGTCTATTTTGATTGAAAACATGCTAATGATCAGGACATGTTGGTCTATAGACCCACATGATCTTGATATGTTAGCCAAGTTTTGAAGGCTAGGCCTCATAAACACGAATTTTCTACTTACCGCAGTTTCGAGTGTACATTCGAATAATACACACTCGAAAAGACTCGAACGCTATAATTTAGCTCAACAAGTGTCTATTTTTATTGGAAAGATGCTAATGATCAGGACATGTTGGTCTAAAGACCCACATGATCTTGATATTTTATCCAAATTTTGAAGTCTAGGCCTCATAAACAAGATTTTCTACTTAGAGCAGTTTCGAGTGTACATTCGAATAATACACACTCAAAAAGACTCGAACACTATAATTTAGCTCAACAGGTCTATTTTTATCGGAAACATGCTAATGATCAGGACATGTTGGTCTATAGACCCACATGATCTTAATATTTTAGCCAAATTTTGAAGTTTAGGCCTCAGAAACAAGATTTGTCTACTTAGAGCAGTTTCGAATGTACATTCGAAAAATACACACTCGAAAAGACTCGAACGCTATAATTTAATTCAAGAGGTGTCTATTTTGATTGAAAACATGCTAATGATCAGGACATGTTGGTCTATAGACCCACATGATCTTGATATGTTAGCCAAGTTTTGAAGGCTAGGCCTCATAAACACGAATTTTCTACTTACCGCAGTTTTGAGTGTACATTCGAATAATACACACTCGAAAAGACTCGAACGCTATAATTTAGCTTAACAAGTGTCTATTTTTATTGGAAAGATGCTAATGATCAGGACATGTTTGTCTATAGACCCAGATGACCTTGATATTTTAGCCAAATTATGAAGTCTAGGCCTTATAAATAAGATTTTTCTACTTAGAGAAGTTTCGAGTGTACATTCGAATAATACACACTCGAAAAGACTCGAATGCTATAATTTAGCTCAACGGGTGTCTATTTTTATTGGAAACATGCTAATGATCAGGACATGTTGGTCTATAGACCCACATGATCTTGAAATTTTATCCAAATTTTGAAGTCTAGGCCTCATAAACAAGATTTTCTACTTAGAGCAGTTTCGAGTGTACATTCGAATAATACACACTCGAAAAGACTCGAACGCTATAATTTAGCTCAACAGGTCTCTATTTTTATTGGAAACATGCTAATGATCAGGACATGTTGGTCTATAGACCCACATGATCTTGATATTTTATCCAAATTTTGAAGTCTAGGCCTCATAAACAAGATTTTCTACTTAGAGCAATTTCGAGTGTACATTCGAATAATACACACTCGAAAAGACTCGAACGCTATAATTTAGCTCAACATGTGTCTTATTTTATTGGAAACATGCTAATGATCAGGACATGTTGGTTTATAGACCCACATGATTTTGATAATTTAGCCAAATTTTGAAGTCTAGGCCTCATAAATAAGATTTTCTACTTAGAGAAGTTTCGAGTGTACATTCGAAAAATACACACATGAAAAGACTCGAACGCTATAATTTAGCTCAAGAGGTGTCTGTTTTTATTGGAAACATGCTAATGATCAGGACATGTTGGTCTATAGACCAACATAATCTTGATATTTTAGCCAAGTTTTGAAGCCTAGGCCTCATAAACACGAATTTTCTACTTAGAGCAGTTTCGAGTGTACATTCGAATAATACACAATCGAAAAGACTCGAACGCTATTATTCAGCTCAACAGGTGTCTATTTTTATCGGAAACATGCTAATGATCAGGACATGTTGGTCTATAGACCCACATGATCTTAATATTTTATCCAAATTTTGAAGTCTAGGCCTCATAAATCAGATTTTCTACTTAGAGCAGTTTCGAGTGTACATTCGAATAATACACACTCGAAAAGACTCGAACGCTATAATTTAGCTCAACAAGTGTCTATTTTTATTGGAAAGATGCTAATGATCAGGACATGTTGGTCTATAAACCCAGATGACCTTGATATTTTAGCCAAATTTTGAAGTCTAGGCATCATAAATAAGATTTTTCTACTTAGAGAAGTTTCGAGTGTACATTCGAATAATACACACTCGAAAAGACTCGAATGCTATAATTTAGCTCAACAGGTGTCTATTTTTATTAGAAACATGCTAATGATCAGGACATGTTGGTCTATAGACCCATATGATCTTGATATTTTATCCAAATTTTGAAGTCTAGGCCTCATAAACAAGATTTTCTACTTAGAGCAGTTTCGAGTGTACATTCGAATAATACACACTCGAAAAGACTCGAACGCTATAATTTAGCTCAACAGGTGTCTATTTTTATTGGAAACATGCTAATGATCAGGACATGTTGGTCTATAGACCAACATAATCTTGATATTTTAGCCAAGTTTAGAAGCCTAGGCATCATAAACACGAATTTTCTACTTAGAGCAGTTTCGAGTGTACATTCGAATAATACACAATCGAAAAGACTCGAACGCTATAATTCAGCTCAACAGGTGTCTATTTTTATCGAAAACATGCTAATGATCAGGACATGTTGGTCTATAGACCCACATGATCTTAATATTTTAGCCAAATTTTGAAGTCTAGGCCTCATAAACAAGATTTTCTACTTAGAGCAGTTTCGAGTGTACATTCGAATAATACACACTCATAAAGACTCGAACGCTATAATTTAGCTCAACAGGTGTCTATTTTTATTGGAAACATGCTAATGATCAGGACATGTTGGTCTATAGACCCACATGATCTTGATATTTTATCCAAATTTTGAAGTCTAGGCCTCATAAATAAGATTTTCTACTTAGAGAAGTTTCGAGTGTACATTCGAAAAATACACACACGAAAAGACTCGAACGCTATAATTTAGCTCAACAGGTGTCTATTTTTATTGGAAACATGCTAATGATCAGGACATGTTGGTCTATAGACCCACATGATCTTGATATTTTATCCAAATTATGAAGTCTAGGCCTCATAAACAAGATTTTCTACTTAGAGCAGTTTCGAGTGTACATTCGAATAATACACACTCATAAAGACTCGAACGCTATAATTTAGCTCAACAGGTGTCTATTTTTATTGGAAACATGCTAATGATCAGGACATGTTGGTCTATAGACCCACATGATCTTGATATTTTATCCAAATTTTGAAGTCTAGGCCTCATAAACAAGATTTTCTACTTAGAGCAGTTTCGAGTGTACAATCGAATAATACACACTCGAAAATAATCGAACGCCATAATTTAGCTCAACAGGTGTCTATTTTTATTGGAAACATGCTAATGATCAGGACATGTTGGTCTATAGACCCACATGATCTTGATAATTTAGCCAAATTTTGAAGTCCAGGCCTCATAAATAAGATTTTCTACTTAGAGCAGTTTCGAGTGTACATTCGAATAATACACACTCGAAAAGACTCGAACGCTATAATTTAGCTCAACAGGTGTCTATTTTTATTGGAAACATGCTAATGATCAGGACATGTTGGTCTATAGACCCACATGATCTTGATATTTTATCCAAATTTTGAAGTCTAGGCCTCATAAACAAGATTTTCTACTTAGAGCAGTTTCGAGTGTACATTCGAATAATACACATTCGAAAAGACTCGAACGCTATAATTTATCTCAACATGTGTCTATTTTTATCGGAAACATGCTAATGATCAGGACATGTTGGTCTATACACCCACATGATCTTAATATTTTAGCCAAATTTTGAAGTATAGGCCTCATAAACAAGATTTTTCTACTTAGAGAAGTTTCGAGTGTACATTCAAATAATACACACTCGAAAAGACTCGAACGCTATAATTTAGCTCAACAGGTGTCTATTTTTATTGGAAACATGCTAATGATCAGGACATGTTGGTCTATAGACCCACATGATCTTGATATTTTATCCAAATTTTGAAGTCCAGGCCTCATAAACAAGATTTTCTACTTAGAGCAGTTTCGAGTGTACATTCGAATAATACACACTCGAAAAGACTCGAACGCTATAATTTAGCTCAACATGTGTCTATTTTTATTGGAAACATGCTAATGATCAGGACATGTTGGTCTATAGACCCACATGATCTTGATAATTTAGCCAAATTTTGAAGTCTAGGCCTCATAAATAAGATTTTCTACTTAGAGAAGTTTCGAGTGTACATTCGAAAAATACACACACGAAAAGACTCGAACGCTATAATTTAGCTCAAGAGGTGTCTATTTTTATTGGAAACATGCTAATGATCAGGACATGTTGGTCTATAGACCAACATAATCTTGATATTTTAGCCAAGTTTTGAAGCCTAGGCCTCATAAACACGAATTTTCTACTTAGAGCAGTTTCGAGTGTACATTCGAATAATACACAATCGAAAAGACTCGAACGCTATTATTCAGCTCAACAGGTGTCTATTTTTATCGGAAACATGCTAATGATCAGGACATGTTGGTCTATAGACCCACATGATCTTAATATTTTAGCCAAATTTTGAAGTCTAGGCCTCCTAAATAAGATTTTTCTACTTAGAGAAGTTTCGAGTGTACATTCGAATAATACACACTCGAAAAGACTCGAACGCTATAATTTAGCTCAACAGGTGTCTATTTTTATTGGAAACATGCTAATGATCAGGACATGTTGGTCTATAGACCCACATGATCTTGATATTTTATCCAAATTTTGAAGTCTAGGCCTCATAAAAAAGATTTTCTACTTAGAGAAGTTTCGAGTGTACATTCGAATAATACACACTCGAAAAGACTCGAACGCTATAATTTAATTCAAGCGGTGTCTATTTTGATTGAAAACATGCTAATGATCAGGACATGTTGGTCTATAGACCCACATGATCTTGATATGTTATCCAAAATTTGAAGGCTAGGCCTCATAAACAAGAATTTTCTACTTACCGCAGTTTCGAGTGTACATTCGAATAATACACACTCGAAAAGACTCGAACGCTATAATTTAGCTCAACAAGTGTCTATTTTTATTGGAAAGATGCTAATGATCATGACATGTTGGTCTATAGACCCAGATGACCTTGATATTTTAGCCAAATTTTGAAATCTAGGACTCATAAATAAGATTTTTCTACTTAGAGAAGTTTCGAGTGTACATTCGAATAATACACACTCGAAAAGACTCGAACGCTATAATTTAGCTCAACAGGTGTCTATTTTTATTGGAAACATGCTAATGATCAGGACATGTTGGTCTATAGACCCACATGATCTTGATATTTTATCCAAATTTTGAAGTCTAGGCCTCATAAACAAGATTTTCTACTTAGAGCAGTCTCGAGTGTACATTCGAATAATACACACTCGAAAAGACTCGAACGCTATAATTTAGCTCAACAGGTGTCTATTTTTATTGGAAACATGCTAATGATCAGGACATGTTGGTCTATAGACCCACATGATCTTGATATTTTATCCAAATTTTGTAGTCTAGGCCTCATAAACAAGATTTTCTACTTAGAGCAGTTTCGAGTGTACATTCGAATAATACACACTCGAAAAGACTCGAACGCTATAATTTAGCTCAACAGGTGTCTATTTTTATTGGAAACATGCTAATGATCAGGACATGTTGGTCTATAGACCCACATGATCTTGATATTTTATCCAAATTTTGAAGTCTAGGCCTCATAAACAAGATTTTCTACTTAGAGCAGTTTCGAGTGTACATTCGAATAATACACACTCGAAAAGACTCGAACGCTATAATTTAGCTCAACAGGTGTCTATTTTTATTGGAAACATGCTAATGATGAGGACATGTTGGTCTATAGACCCACATGATCTTGATATTTTATCCAAATTTTGAAGTCTAGGCCTCATAAACAAGATTTTCTACTTAGAGCAGTTTCGAGTGTACATTCGAATAATACACACTCGAAAAGACTCGAACGCTATAATTTAGCTCAACAAGTGTCTATTTTTATTGGAAAGATGCTAATGATCAGGACATGTTGGTCTATAGACCCAAATGACCTTGATATTTTAGCTAAATTTTGAAGTCTAGGCCTCATAAACAAGATTTGCTTACTTAGAGCAGTTTCGAGTGTACATTCGAAAAATACACACTCGAAAAGACTCGAACGCTAATTTAGCTCAAGAGGTGTCTATTTTGATTGAAAACATGCTAATTATCAGGACATGTTGGTCTATAGACCCACATGATGTTGATATTTTAGCCAAGTTTTGAAGTCTAGGCCTCATAAATAATATTTTCTACTTAGAGAAGTTTCGAGTGTACATTCGAAAAATACACACTCGAAAAGACTCGAATTCTATAATTTAGCTCAACAGGTGTCTATTTTTATCGGAAACATGCTAATGATCAGGACATGTTGGTCTATAGACCCACATGATCTTAATATTTTAGCCAAATTTTGAAGTCTAGGCCTCATAAACAAGATTTTTCTACTTAGAGAAGTTTCGAGTGTACATTCGAATAATACACACTCGAAAAGACTCGAACGCTATAATTTAGCTCAAGAGGTGTCTATTTTGATTGAAACATGCTAATTATCAGGACATGTTGGTCTATAGACCCACATGATTTTAATATTTTAGCCAAGTTTTGAAGTCTAGGCCTCATATATAATATTTTCTACTTAGAGAAGTTTCGAGTGTACATTCGAAAAATACATACTCGAAAAGATTCGAATGCTATAATTTAGCTCAACAGGTGTCTATTTTTATCGGAAACATGCTAATGATCAGGACATGTTGGTCTATAGACCCACATGATCTTAATAGTTTAGCCAAATTTTGAAGTCTAGGCCTCATAAACAAGATTTTTCTACTTAAAGAAGTTTCGAGTGTACATTCGAATAATACACACTCGAAAAGACTCGAACGCTATAATTTAGCTCAAGAGGTGTCTATTTTGATTGAAACCATGCTAATTATCAGGACATGTTGGTCTATAGGCCCACATGATCTTAATATTTTAGCCAAATTTTGAAGTCTAGGCCTCTTAAACAAGATTTTCTACTTAGAACAGTTTCGAGTGTACATTCGAATAATACACACTCGAAAAGAATCGAACGCTATAATTTAGCTCAACGGGGTGTCTATTTTTATTGGAAACATGCTAATGATCAGGACATGTTGGTCTATAGACCCACAT
This sequence comes from Papaver somniferum, assembly GCF_003573695.1. Classification (NCBI taxonomy): domain Eukaryota; kingdom Viridiplantae; phylum Streptophyta; class Magnoliopsida; order Ranunculales; family Papaveraceae; genus Papaver; species Papaver somniferum. The sequence goes on from NW_020622602.1 coordinate 152,516, forward strand.
GATCTTGATATTTTATCCAAATTTTGAAGTCTAGGCCTCATAAACAAGATTTTCTACTTAGAATAGTTTCGTGTGTACATTCGAATAATACACACTCGAAAAGACTCGAACGCTATAATTTAGCTCAACAGGTGTCTATTTTTATTGGAAACATGCTAATGATCAGGACCTGTTGGTCTATAGACCCACATGATCTTGATATTTTATCCAAATTTTGAAGTCTAGGCCTCATAAACAAGATTTTCTACTTAGAGCAGTTTCGAGTGTACATTCGAATAATACACACTCGAAAAGACTCGAACGCTATAATTTAGTTCAACAGGTGTCTATTTTTAGTGGAAACATGCTAATGATCAGGACATTTTGGTCTATAGACCCACATGATCTTGATAATTTAGCCAAATTTTGAAGTCTAGGCCTCATAAACAAGATTTTTCTACTTAGAGAAGTTTCGAGTGTACATTCGAATAATACACACTCGAAAAGACTCGAACGCTATAATTTAGCTCAACAGGTGTCTATTTTAATTGGAAACATGCTAATGATCATGACATTTTGGTCTATAGACCCACATGATCTTAATATTTTAGCCAAATTTTGAAGTCTAGGCCTCATAAACAAGATTTTCTACTTAGAGCAGTTTCGAGTGTACATTCGAATAATACACACTCGAAAAGACTCGAACGCTATAATTTAGCTCAACAGGTGTCTATTTTAATTGGAAACATACTAATGATCATGACATGTTGGTCTATAGACCCACATGATCTTGATATTTTATCCAAATTTTGAAGTCTAGGCCTCATAAACAAGATTTTCTACTTAGAGAAGTTTCGAGTGTACATTCGAATAATACACACTCGAAAAGACTCGAACGCTATAATTTAGTTCAATAGGTGTCTATTTTAATTGGAAACATACTAATGATCATGACATGTTGGTCTATAGACCCACATGATCTTGATATTTTATCCAAATTTTGAAGTCTAGGCTTCATAAACAAGATTTTCTACTTAGAGCAGTTTCGAGTGTACATTCGAATAATACACACTCGAAAAGACTCGAACGCTATAATTTAGCTCAACAGGTGTCTATTTTTATTTGAAACATGCTAATGATCAGGACATTTTGGTCTATAGACCCACATGATCTTGATAATTTAGCCAAATTTTGAAGTCTAGGCATCATAAATAAGATTTTCTACTTAGAGAAGTTTCGAGTGTACATTCGAAAAATACACACACGAAAAGACTCGAACGCTATAATTTAGCTCAAGAGGTGTCTATTTTTATTGGAAACATGCTAATGATCAGGACATGTTGGTCTATAGACCCACATGATCTTAATATTTTAGCCAAATTTTGAAGTCTAGGCCTCATAAACAAGATTTTTCTACTTAGAGAAGTTTCGAGTGTACATTCGAATAATACACAGTCGAAAAGACTCGAACGCTATAATTCAGCTCAACATGTGTCTATTTTTATCGGAAACATGCTAATGATCAGGACATGTTGGTCTATAGACCCACATGATCTTAATATTTTAGCCAAATTTTGAAGTCTAGGCCTCATAAACAAGATTTTTCTACTTAGAGAAGTTTCGAGTGTACATTCGAATAATACACACTCGAAAAGACTCGAACGCTATAATTTAGCTCAAGAGGTGTCTATTTTGATTGAAAACATGCTATTGATCAGGACATGTTGGTCTATAGACCCACATGATCTTGATATTTTAGCCAAGTTTTGAAGTCTAGGCCCTACAAACAAGAATTTTCTACTTAGAGCAGTTTCGAGTGTACATTCGAATAATACACACTCGAAAAGACTCGAACGCTATAATTTAGCTCAACAGGTCTCTATTTTTATTGGAAACATGCTAATGATCAGGACATGTTGGTCTATAGACCCACATGATCTTGATATTTTAGAAAAATTTTGAAATCTAGGCTTGATTTGTCTACTTAGAGCAGTTTCGAGTGTACATTCGAATAATACACACTCGAAAAGACTCGAATGCTATAATTTAGCTCAACGGGTGTCTATTTTTATTGGAAACATGCTAATGATCAGGACATGTTGGTCTATAGACCCACATGATCTTGATATTTTATCCAAATTTTGAAGTCTAGGCCTCATAAACAAGATTTTCTACTTAGAGCAGTTTCGAGTGTGCATTCGAATAATACACACTCGAAAAAACTCGAACGCTATAATTTAGCTCAACAGGTCTCTATTTTTATTGGAAACATGCTAATGATCAGGACATGTTGGTCTTTAGACCCACATGATCTTGATATTTTATCCAAATTTTGAAGTCTAGGCCTCATAAACAAGATTTTCTACTTAGAGCAGTTTCGAGTGTACATTCGAATAATACACACTCGAAAAGACTCGAACGCTATAATTTAGCTCAACATGTGTCTATTTTTATTGGAAACATGCTAATGATCAGGACATGTTGGTCTATAGACCCACATGATCTTGATAATTTAGCCAAATTTTGAAGTCTAGGCCTCATAAATAAGATTTTCTACTTAGAGAAGTTTCGAGTGTACATTCGAAAAATACACACACGAAAAGACTCGAACGCTATAATTTAGCTCAAGAGGTGTCTATTTTTATTGGAAACATGCTAATGATCAGGACATGTTGGTCTATAGACCAACATAATTTTGATATTTTAGCCAAGTTTTGAAGCCTAGGCCTCATAAACATGAATTTTCTACTTAGAGCAGTTTCGAGTGTACATTCGAATAATACACAATCGAAAAGACTCGAACGCTATTATTCAGCTCAACAGGTGTCTATTTTTATCGGAAGCATGCTAATGATCAGGACATGTTGGTCTATAGACCCACATGATCTTAATATTTTAGCCAAATTTTGAAGTCTAGGCCTCATAAACAAGATTTTTCTACTTAGAGCAGTTTCGAGTGTACATTCGAATAATACACACTCGAAAAGACTCGAACGCTATAATTTAGCTCAACAGGTGTCTATTTTTATTGGAAACATGCTAATGATCAGGACATGTTGGTCTATAGACCCACATGATCTTGATATTTTATCCAAATTTTGAAGTCTAGGCCTCATAAATAAGATTTTCTACTTAGAGAAGTTTCGAGTGTACATTTGAAAAATACACACTCGAAAAGACTCGAACGCTATAATTTAGCTCAAGAGGTGTCTATTTTTATTGGAAACATGCTAATATTCAGGACATGTTGGTCTATAGACCAACATAATCTTGATATTTTAGCCAAGTTTTGAAGCTTAGGCCTCATGAACACGAATTTTCTACTTAGAGCAGTTTCGAGTGCACATTCGAATAATACACACTCGAAAAGACTCAAACGCTATAATTTAGCTCAAGAGGTGTCTATGTTGATTGAAACCATGCTAATTATCAGGACATGTTGGTCTATAGACCCACATGATCTTGATATTTTAGCCAAGTTTTGAAGCCGAAGCCTCATAACCACGAATTTGCTACTTAGAGTAGTTTCGAGTGTACATTCGAATAATACACACTCGAAAAGACTCGAACGCTATAATTCAGCTCAACAAGTGTCTATTTTTATCGGTAACATGCTAATGATCAGGACATGTTGGTCTATAGACCCACATGATCTTAATATTTTAGCCAAATTTTGAAGTCTAGGCCTCATATGCAAGATTTTTCTACTTAGAGAAGTTTCAAGTGTACATTCGAATAATACACACTCGAAAAGACTCGAAGGCTATAATTTAGCTCAACAGGTGTCTATTTTTATCGGAAACATGCTAATGATCAGGACATGTTGGTCTATAAACCCACATGATCTTAATATCTTAGCCAAATTTTGAAGTCTAGGCCTCATAAATAAGATTTTTCTACTTAGAGAAGTTTCGAGTGTACATTCGAATAATACACACTCGAAAAGACTCGAACGCTATAATTTAGCTCAACAAGTGTCTATTTTTATTGGAAACATGCTAATGATCAGGACATGTTGGTCTATAGACCCACATGATCTTGATATTTTATCCAAATTTTGAAGTCTAGGCCTCATAAACAAGATTTTCTACTTAGAGCAGTTTCGAGTGTACATTCGAATAATACACACTCGAAAAGACTCGAACGCTATAATTTAGCTCAACAGGTGTCTATTTTTATTGGAAACATGCTAATGATCAGGACATGTTGGTCTATAGACCCACATGATCTTGATAATTTAGCCAAATTTTGAAGTCTAGGCCTCATAAATAAGATTTTCTACTTAGAGAAGTTTCGAGGGTACATTCGAAAAATACACACACGAAAAGACTCGAACGCTATAATTTAGCTCAAGAGGTGTCTATTTTTATTGGAAACATGCTAATGATCAGGACATGTTGGTCTACAGACCCACATGATCTTGATAATTTAGCCAAATTTTGAAGTCTAGGGCTCATAAATAAGATTTTCTACTTAGAGCAGTTTCGAGTGTACATTCGAATAATACACACTCGAAAAGACTCGAACGCTATAATTTAGCTCAACAGGTGTCTATTTTTATTGGAAACATGCTAATGATCAGGACATGTTGGTCTATAGACCTACATGATCTTGTTATTTTAGCCAAATTTTGAAGTCTAGGGCTCATAAATAAGATTTTCTACTTAGAGAAGTTTCGAGTGTACATTCGAAAAATACACACTCGAAAAGACTCGAACGCTATAATTTAGCTCAAGAGGTGTCTATTTTTATTGGAAACATGCTAATATTCAGGACATGTTGGTCTATAGACCAACATAATCTTAATATTTTAGCCAAGTTTTGAAGCTTAGGCCTCATGAACACGAATTTTCTACTTAGAGTAGTTTTGAGTGCACATTCGAATAATACACACTCGAAAAGACTCAAACGCTATAATTTAGCTCAAGAGGTGTCTATTTTGATTGAAACCATGCTAATTATCAGGACATGTTGGTCTATAGACCCACATGATCTTGATATTTTAGCCAAGTTTTGAAGCCGAAGCCTCTTAACCACGAATTTGCTACTTAGAGTAGTTTCGAGTATACATTCGAATAATACACACTCGAAAAGACTCGAACGCTATAATTCAGCTCAACAGGTGTCTATTTTTATCGGTAACATGCTAATGATCAGGACATGTTGGTCTATAGACCCACATGATCTTAATATTTTAGCCAAATTTTGAAGTCTAGGCCTCATATGCAAGATTTTTCTACTTAGAGAAGTTTCGAGTGTACATTCGAATAATACACACTCGAAAAGACTCGAACGCTATAATTTAGCTTAACAGGTGTCTATTTTTATTGGAAACATGCTAATGATCAGGACATGTTGGTCTATAGACCCACATGATCTTGATAATTTAGCCAAATTTTGAAGTCTAGGCCTCATAAACAAGATTTTCTACTTAGAGCAGTTTCGAGTGTACATTCGAATAATACACACTCGAAAAGACTCGAACGCTATAATTTAGCTCAAGAGGTGTCTATTTTTATTGAAACCATGCTAATGATCAGGACATGTTGGTCTATAGACCCACATGATCTTGATATTTTAGCCAAGTTTTGAAGTCTAGGCCTCATAAACACGAATTTTCTACTTAGAGCAGTTTCGAGTGTACATTCGAATAATACACAATCGAAAAGACTCGAACGCTATAATTGAGCTCAACAGGTGTCTATGTTTATCGGAAACATGCTAATGATCAGGACATGTTGGTCTATAGACCCACATGATCTTAATATTTTAGCCAAATTTTGAAGTCTAGGCCTCATAAACAAGATTTTTCTACTTAGAGAAGTTTCGAGTGTACATTCGAATAATACACACTCGAAAAGACTCGAACGCTATAATTTAGCTCAACAAGTATCTATTTTTATTGGAAACATGCTAATGATCAGGACATGTTGGTCTATAGACCCACATGATCTTGATATTTTATCCAAATTTTGAAGTCTAGGCCTCATAAACAAGATTTTCTACTTAGAGCAGTTTCGAGTGTACATTCGAATAATACACACTCGAAAAGACTCGAACGCTATAATTTAGCTCAACAGGTGTCTATTTTTATTGGAAACATGCTAATGATCAGGACATGTTGGTCTATAGACCCACATGATCTTGATATTTAATCCAAATTTTGAAGTCTAGGCCTCATAAACAAGATTTTCTACTTAGAGCAGTTTCGAATGTACATTCGAATAATACACACTCGAAAAGACTCGAACGCTATAATTTAGCTCAACAGGTGTCTATTTTTATTGGAAACATGCTAATGATCAGGACATGTTGGTCTATAGACCCACATGATCTTGATATTTTATCCAAAATTTGAAGTCTAAGCCTCATAAACAAGATTTTCTACTTAGAGCAGTTTCGAGTGTACATTCGAATAATACACACTCGAAAAGACTCGAACGCTATAATTTAGCTCAACAGGTGTCTATTTTTATTGGAAACATGCTAATGATCAGGACATGTTGGTCTATAGACCCACATGATCTTGATATTTTATCCAAATTTTGAAGTCTAGGCCTCATAAACAAGATTTTCTACTTAGAGCAGTTTCGAGTGTACATTCGAATAATACACACTCGAAAAGACTCGAACGCTATAATTTAGCTCAACAGATGTCTATTTTTACTGGAAACATGCTAATGATCAGGACATGTTGGTCTATAGACCCACATGATCTTGATATTTTATCCAAATTTTGAAGTCTAGGCCTCATAAACAAGATTTTCTACTTAGAGAAGTTTCGAGTGTACATTCGAATAATACACACTCGAAAAGACTCGAACGCTATAATTTAGCTCAACATGTGTCTATTTTTATTGGAAACATGCTAATGATCAGGACATGTTGGTCCATAGACCCACATGATCTTGTTATTTTAGCCAAATTTTGAAGCCTAGGCCTCATAAACACGAATTTTCTACTTAGAGCAGTTTCGAGTGTACATTCGAATAATACACAGTCGAAAAGACTCGAGCGCTATAATTTAGCTCAACAGGTGTCTATTTTTATTGGAAACATGCTAATGATCAGGACATGTTGGTCTATAGACCCACATGATCTTGATATTTTATCCAAATTTTGAAGTCTAGGCCTCATAAACAAGATTTTCTACTTAGAGCAGTTTCGAGTGTACATTCGAATAATACACACTCGAAAAGACTCGAACGCTATAATTTAGCTCAACAGGTGTCTATTTTTATTGGAAACATGCTAATGATCAGGACATGTTGGTCTATAGACCAACATGATCTTGATAATTTAGCCAAATTTTGAAGTCTAGGCCTCATAAATAAGATTTTCTACTTAGAGAAGTTTCGAGTGTACATTAAAAAAATACACACACGAAAAGACTCGAACGCTATAATTTAGCTCAAGAGGTGTCTATTTTTATTGGAAACATGCTAATGATCAGGACATGTTGGTCTATAGACCAACATAATCTTGATATTTTAGCCAAGTTTTGAAGCCTAGGCCTCATAAACACGAATTTTCTACTTAGAGCAGTTTCGAGTGTACATTCGAATAATACACAATCGAAAAGACTCGAACGCTATAATTTAGCTCAAGAGGTGTCTATTTTTATCGGAAACATTCTAATGATCAGGACATGTTGGTCTATAGACCTACATGATCTTAATATTTTAGACAAATTTTGAAGTCTAGGCCTCATAAACAAGATTTTTCTACTTAGAGAAATTTCGAGTGTACATTCGAATAATACACACTCGAAAAGACTCGAACGCTATAATTTAGATCAACAGGTGTCTATTTTTATTGGAAACATGCTAATGATCAGGACATGTTGGTCTATAGACCCACGTGATCTTGATATTTTATCCAAATTTTGAAGTCTAGGCCTCATAAACAAGATTTTCTACTTAGAGCAGTTTCGAGTGTACATTCGAATAATACACACTCGAAAAGACTCGAACGCTATAATTTAGCTCAACAGGTGTCTATTTTTATTGGAAACATGCTAATGATCAGGACATGTTGGTCTATAGACCCACATGATCTTGATATTTTATCCAAATTTTGAAGTCTAAGCCTCATAAACAAGATTTTCTACTTAGAGCAGTTTCGAGTGTACATTCGAATAATACACACTCGAAAAGACTCGAACGCTATAATTTAACTCAACAGGTGTCTATTTTTATTGGAAACATGCTAATGATCAGGACATGTTGGTCTATAGACCCACATGATCTTGATATTTTATCCAAATTTTGAAGTCTAGGCCTCATAAACAAGATTTTCTACTTAGAGCAGTTTCGAGTGTACATTCGAATAATACACACTCGAAAAGACTCGAACGTTATAATTTAGCTCAACAGGTGTCTATTTTTATTGGAAACATGCTAATATTCAGGACATGTTGGTCTATAGACCCACATGATCTTAATATTTTAGCCAAATTTTGAAGTCTAGGCCTCATAAACAAGATTTTTCTACTTAGAGAAGTTTCGAGTGTACATTCGAATAATACACACTCGAAAAGACTCGAACGGTATAATTTAGCTCAACAGGTGTCTATTTTTATTGGAAACATGCTAATGATCAGGACATGTTGGTCTATAGACCCACATGATCTTAATATTTTAGCCAAATTTTGAAGTCTAGGCCTCATAAACAAGATTTTTCTACTTAGAGAAGTTTCGAGTGTACATTCGAATAATACACACTCGAAAAGACTCGAACGCTATAATTCAGCTCAACAGGTGTTTATTTTTATCGGAAACATGCTAATGATCAGGACATGTTGGTCTATAGACCCACATGATCTTAATATTTTAGCCAAATTTTGAAGTTTAGGCCTCATAGACAAGATTTTCTACTTAGAGCAGTTTCGAGTGTACATTCGAATAATACACACTCGAAAAGACTCGAACGCTATAATTTAGCTCAACAGGTGTCTATTTTTATTGGAAACATGCTAATGATCAGGACATGTTGGTCTATAGACCCACATGATCTTGATATTTTATCCAAATTTTGAAGTCTAGGCCTCATAAACAAGATTTTCTACTTAGAGCAGTTTCGAGTGTACATTCGAATAATACACACTCGAAAAGACTCGAACGCTATAATTTAGCTCAACAGGTGTCTATTTTTATTGGAAACATGCTAATGATCAGGACATATTGGTCTATAGACCCACATGATCTTGATATTTTATCCAAATTATGAAGTCTAGGCCTCATAAACAAGATTTTCTACTTAGAGCAGTTTCGAGTGTACATTCGAATAATAAACACTCATAAAGACTCGAACGCTATAATTTAGCTCAACAGGTGTCTATTTTTATTGGAAACATGCTAATGATCAGGACATGTTGGTCTATAGACCCACATGATCTTGATATTTTATCCAAATTTTGAAGTCTAGGCCTCATAAACAAGATTTTCTACTTAGAGCAGTTTCGAGTGTACATTCGAATAATACACACTCGAAAAGACTTGAACGCTATAATTTAGCTCAACAGGTGTCTATTTTTATTGGAAACATGCTAATGATCAGGACATGTTGGTCTATAGACCCACATGATCTTGATATTTTATCCAAATTTTGAAGTCTAGGCCTCATAAACAAGATTTTCTACTTAGAGCAGTTTCGAGTGTACATTCGAATAATACACACTCGAAAAGACTCGAACGCTATAATTTAGCTCAACAGGTGTCTATTTTTATTGGAAACATGCTAATATTCAGGACATGTTGGTCTATAGACCAACATAATCTTGATATTTTAGCCAAGTTTTGAAGCTTAGGCCTCATGAACACGAATTTTCTACTTAGAGCAGTTTCGAGTGTACATTCGAATAATACACACTCGAAAAGACTCGAACGCTATAATTTAGCTCAACAGGTGTCTATTTTTATTGGAAACATGCTAATGATCAGGACATGTGGGTCTATAGACCCACATGATCTTAATATTTTAGCCAAATTTTGAAGTCTAGGCCTCATAAACAAGATTTTTCTACTTAGAGAAGTTTCGAGTGTACATTCGAATAATACACACTCGAAAAGACTCGAACGCTATAATTTAGCTCAAGAGGTGTCTATTTTGATTGAAACCATGCTAATTATCAGGACATGTTGGTCTATAGGCCCACATGATCTTAATATTTTAGCCAAATTTTGAAGTCTAGGCCTCTTAAACAAGATTTTCTACTTAGAACAGTTTCGAGTGTACATTCGAATAATACACACTCGAAAAGAATCGAACGCTATAATTGAGCTCAACAGGTGTCTATGTTTATCGGAAACATGCTAATGATCAGGACATGTTGGTCTATAGACCCACATGATCTTAATATTTTAGCCAAGTTTTGAAGTCTAGGCCTCATATATAATATTTTCTACTTAGAGAAGTTTCGAGTGTACATTCGAAAAATACATACTCGAAAAGATTCAAATGCTATAATTTAGCTCAACAGGTGTCTATTTTTATCGGAAACATGCTAATGATCAGGACATGTTGGTCTATAGACCCACATGATCTTAATAGTTTAGCCAAATTTTGAAGTCTAGGCCTCATAAACAAGATTTTTCTACTTAAAGAAGTTTCGAGTGTACATTCGAATAATACACACTCGAAAAGACTCGAACGCTATAATTTAGCTCAAGAGGTGTCTATTTTGATTGAAACCATGCTAATTATCAGGACATGTTGGTCTATAGGCCCACATGATCTTAATATTTTAGCCAAATTTTGAAGTCTAGGCCTCTTAAACAAGATTTTCTACTTAGAACAGTTTCGAGTGTACATTCGAATAATACACACTCGAAAAGAATCGAACGCTATAATTTAGCTCAACGGGGTGTCTATTTTTATTGGAAACATGCTAATGATCAGGACATGTTGGTCTATAGACCCACATGATCTTGATATTTTATCCAAATTTTGAAGTCTAGGCCTCATAAACAAGATTTTCTACTTAGAATAGTTTCGTGTGTACATTCGAATAATACACACTCGAAAAGACTCGAACGCTATAATTTAGCTCAACAGGTGTCTATTTTTATTGGAAACATGCTAATGATCAGGACCTGTTGGTCTATAGACCCACATGATCTTGATATTTTATCCAAATTTTGAAGTCTAGGCCTCATAAACAAGATTTTCTACTTAGAGCAGTTTCGAGTGTACATTCGAATAATACACACTCGAAAAGACTCGAACGCTATAATTTAGCTCAACAGGTGTCTATTTTTACCGGAAACATGCTAATGATCAGGACATGTTGGTCTATAGACCCACATGATCTTGATATTTTATCCAAATTTTGAAGTCTAGGCCTCATAAACAAGATTTTCTACTTAGAGCAGTTTCGAGTGTACATTCGAATAATACACACTCGAAAAGACTCGAACGCTGTAATTTAGCTCAACAGGTGTCTATTTTTATTGGAAACATGCTAATGATCAGTACATGTTGGTCTTTGGACCCACATGATCTTGATATTTTATCCAAATTTTGAAGTCTAGGCCTCATAAACAAGATTTTCTACTTAGAGCAGTTTCGAGTGTACATTCGAATAATACACACTCGAAAAGACTCGAACGCTATAATTTAGCTCAACAGGTGTCTATTTTTATCGGAAACATGCTAATGATCAGGACATGTTTGTCTATAGACCCACATGATCTTAATATTTTAGCCAAATTTTGAAGTCTAGGCCTCATAAATAAGATTTTTCTACTTAGAGAAGTTTCGAGTGTACATTCGAATAATACACACTCGAAAAGACTCGAACGCTATAATTCAGCTCAACAGGTGTCTATTTTTATCGGAAACATGCTAATGATCAGGACATGTTGGTCTATAGACCCACATGATCTTAATATTTTAGCCAAATTTTGAAGTCTAGGCCTCATAAACAAGATTTTTCTACTTAGAAAAGTTTCGAGTGTACATTCGAGTAATACACACTCGAAAAGACTCGAACGCTATAATTTAGCTCAACAGGTGTCTATTTTTATTGGAAACATGCTAATGATCAGGACATGTTGGTCTATAGACCCACATGATCTTAATATTTTAGCCAAATTTTGAAGTCTAGGCCTCATAAACAAGATTTTTCTACTTAGAGAAGTTTCGAGTGTACATTCGAATAATACACACTCGAAAAGACTCGAACGCTATAATTTAGCTCAATAGGTGTCTATTTTTATTGGAAACATTCTAATGATCAGGACATGTTGGTCTATAGACCCACATGATCTTGATATTTTATCCAAATTTTGAAGTCTAGGCCTCATAAACAAGATTTTCTACTTAGAGCAGTTTCGAGTGTACATTCGAATAATACACACTCGAAAAGACTCGAACGCTATAATTTAGCTCAACAGGTGTCTATTTTTATTGGAAACATGCTAATGATCAGGACATGTTGGTCTATAGATTCACATGATCTTGATATTTTATCCAAATTATGAAGTCTAGGCCTTATAAACAAGATTTTCTACTTAGAGCAGTTTCGAGTGTACATTCGAATAATACACACTCATAAAGACTCGAACGCTATAATTTAGCTCAACAGGTGTCTATTTTTATTGGAAACATGCTAATGATCAGGACATGTTGGTCTATAGACCCACATGATCTTGATATTTTATCCAAATTTTGAAGTCTAGGCCTCATAAACAAGATTTTCTACTTAGAGCAGTTTCGAGTGTACATTCGAATAATACACACTCGAAAAGACTCGAACGCTATAATTTAGCTCAACAGGTGTCTATTTTTATTGGAAACATGCTAATGATCAGGACATGTCGGTCTATAGACCCACATGATCTTGATATTTTATCCAAATTTTGAACTCTAGGCCTCATAAACAAGATTTTCTACTTAGAGCAGTTTCGAGTGTACATTCGAATAATACACACTCGAAAAGACTCGAACGCTATAATTTAGCTCAACAGGTGTCTATTTTTATTGGAAACATGCTAAAGATCAGGACATGTTGGTCTAAAGACCAACATGATCTTGATATTTTAGCCAAGTTTTGAATCCTAGGCCTCATAAAGACGAATTTTCTACTTAGAGCAGTTTCGAGTGTACATTCGAATAATACACAATCGAAAAGACTCGAACGCTATAATTCAGCTCAACAGGTGTCTATTTTTATCGGAAACATGCTAATGATCAGGACATGTTGGTCTATAGACCCACATGATCTTAATATTTTAGCCAAATTTTGAAGTCTAGGCCTCATAAACAAGATTTTTCTACTTAGAGAAGTTTCGAGTGTACATTCGAATAATACACACTCGAAAAGACTCGATCGCTATAATTTAGCTCAACAGGTGTCTATTTTTATTGGAAACATGCTAATGATCAGGACATATTGGTCTATAGACCCACATGATCTTGATATTTTATCCAAATTTTGAAGTCTAGGCCTCATAAACAAGATTTTCTACTTAGAGCAGTTTCGAGTGTACATTCGAATAATACACACTCGAAAAGACTCGAGCGCTATAATTTAGCTCAACAAGTGTCTATTTTTATTGGAAAGATGCTAATGATCAAGACATGTTGGTCTATAGACCCAGATGACCTTGATATTTTAGCTAAATTTTGAAGTCTAGGCCTCATAAACAAGATTTTCTACGTAGAGCAGTTTCGAGTGTACATTCGAATAATACACAATCGAAAAGATTCGAACGCTATAATTCAGCTCAACAGGTGTCTATTTTGATTGAAAACATGCTAATGATTAGGACATGTTGGTCTATAGACCCACATGATCTTAATATGTTAGCCAATTTTTGAAGGCTAGGCCTCATAAACACGAATTTTCTACTTACCGCAGTTTCGAGTGTACATTCGAATAATACACACTCGAAAAGACTCGAACGCTATAATTTAGCTCAACAAGTGTCTATTTTTATTGGAAAGATGCTAATGATCAGGACATGTTGGTCTATAGACCCAGATGACCTTGATATTTTAGCTAAATTTTGAAGTCTATGCCTCATAAACAAGATTTGCTTACTTAGAGCAGTTTCGAGTGTACATTCGAAAAATACACACTCGAAAAGACTCGAACGCTAATTTAGCTCAAGAGGTGTCTATTTTGATTGAAAACATGCTAATTATCAGGACATGTTAGTCTATAGACCCACATGATGCTGATACTTTAGCCAAGTTTTGAAGTCTAGGCCTCATAAACAATATTTTCTACTTAGAGAAGTTTCGAGTGTACATTCGAAAAATACACACTCGAAAAGACTCGAATGCTATAATTTAGCTCAACAGGTGTCTATTTTTATCGGAAACATGCTAATGATCAGGACATGTTGGTCTATAGACCCACATGATCTTAATATTTTAGCCAAATTTTGAAGTCTAGGCCTCATAAACAAGATTTTTCTACTTAGAGAAGTTTCGAGTGTACATTCGAATAATACACACTCGAAAAGACTCGAACGCTATAATTTAGCTCAACAGGTGTCTATTTTTATTGGAAACATGCTAATGATCAGGACATGTTGGTCTATAGACCCCCATGATCTTGATATTTTATCCAAATTTTGAAGTCTAGGCCTCATAAACAAGATTTTCTACTTAGAGCAGTTTCGAGTGTACATTCGAATAATACACACTCGAAAAGACTCGAACGCTATAATTTAGCTCAACAGGTGTCTATTTTTATTGGAAACATGCTAATGATCAGGACATGTTGGTCTATAGACCCACATGATCTTGATATTTTATCCAAATTTTGAAGTCTAGGCCTCATAAACAAGATTTTCTACTTAGAACAGTTTCGAGTGTACATTCGAATAATACACACTCAAAAAGACTCGAACACTATAATTTAGCTCAACAGGTCTATTTTTATCGGAAACATGCTAATGATCAGGACATGTTGGTCTATAAACCCACATGATCTTAATATTTTAGCCATATTTTGAAGTCTAGGCCTCATAAACAAGATTTGTCTACTTAGAGCAGTTTCGAATGTACATTCGAAAAATACACACTCGAAAAGACTCGAACGCTATAATTTAATTCAAGAGGTGTCTATTTTGATTGAAAACATGCTAATGATCAGGACATTTTGGTCTATAAACCCACATGATCTTGATATGTTAGCCAAGTTTTGAAGTCTAGGCCTCATAAACACGAATTTTCTACTTACCGCAGTTTCGAGTGTACATTCGATTTATACACACTCGAAAAGACTCGAACGGTATAATTTAGCTCAACAAGTGTCTATTTTTATTGGAAAGATGCTAATGATCAGGACATGTTGGTCTATAGACCCAGATGACCTTGATATTTTAGCTAAATTTTGAATTCTAGGCATCATAAAAAAGATTTGCTTACTTAGAGCAGTTTCAAGTGTACATTCGAAAAATAAACACTCGAAAAGACTCGAACACTATAATTTAGCTCAACAGGTCTATTTTTATCGGAAACATGCTAATGATCAGGACATGTTGGTCTATAGACCCACATGATCTTAATATTTTATCCAAATTTTGAAGTCTAGGCCTCATAAACAAGATTTGTCTACTTAGAGCATTTTCGAATGTACATTCGAATAATACACACTCAAAAAGACTCGAACACTATAATTTAGCTCAACAGGTCTATTTTTATCGGAAACATGCTAATGATCAGGACATGTTGGTCTATAGACCCACATGATCTTAGTATATTAGCCAAGTTTTGAAGTCTAGGCCTCATAAACAAGATTTGTCTACTTAGAGCAGTTTCGAATGTACATTCGAAAAATACACACTCGAAAAGACTCGAACGCTATAATTTTATTCAAGAGGTGTCTATTTTGATTGAAAACATGCTAATGATCAGGACATGTTGGTCTATAGACCCACATGATCTTGATATGTTAGCCAAGTTTTGAAGGCTAGGCCTCATAAACACGAATTTTCTACTTACCGCAGTTTCGAGTGTACATTCGAATAACACACACTCGAAAAGACTCGAACGCTATAATTTAGCTCAACAAGTGTCTATTTTTATTGGAAACATGCTAATGATCAGGACATGTTGGTCTATAGACCCAGATGACCTTGATATTTTATCCAAATTTTGAAGTCTAGGCCTCATAAATAAGATTTTTCTACTTAGAGAAGTTTCGAGTGTACATTCGAATAATACACACTCGAAAAGACTCGAACGCTATAATTTAGCTCAACAGGTGTCTATTTTTATTGGAAACATGCTAATGATCAGGACATGTTGGTCTATAGACCCACATGATCTTGTTATTTTAGCCAAATTTTGAAGCCTAGGCCTCATAAACACGAATTTTCTACTTAGAGCAGTTTCGAGTGTACATTCGAATAATACACACTCGAAAAGACTCGAACGCTATAATTTAGCTCAACATGTGTCTATTTTTATTGGAAACATGCTAATAATCAGGACATGTTGGTCTATAGACCCACATGATCTTGTTATTTTAGCCAAATTTTGAAGCCTAGGCCTCATAAAGACGAATTTTCTACTTAGAGAAGTTTCGAGTGTACATTCGAATAATACACACTCGAAAAGACTCGAACGCTATAATTTAGCTCAACAGGTGTCTATTTTTATTGGAAACATGCTAATGATCAGGACATGTTGGTCTATAGACCCACATGATCTTGATATTTTATCCAAATTTTGAAGTCTAGGCCTCATAAACAAGATTTGTTACTTAGAGCAGTTTCGAGTGTACATTCGAATAATACACACTCGAAAAGACTCGAACGCTAAAATTTAGCTCAACATGTGTCTATTTTTATTGGAAACTTGCTAATGATCAGGACATGTTGGTCTATAGACCCACATGATATTGATATTTTATCCAAATTTTGAAGTTTATGCCTCATAAACACGAATTTTCTACTTAGAGCAGTTTCGAGTATACATTCGAATAATACACACTCGAAAAGACTCGAACGCTATAATTTAGCTCAACAGGTGTCTATTTTTATTGGAAACATGCTAATGATCAGGACATGTTGGTCTATAGACCCACATGATCTTGATATTTTATCCAAATTTTGAAGTCTAGGCCTCATAAACAAGATTTTTCTACTTAGAGAAGTTTCGAGTGTACATTCGAATAATACACACTCGAAAAGACTCGAACGCTATAATTTAGCTCAACGGGTGTCTATTTTTATGGGAAACATGCTAATGATCAGGACATGTTGGTCTATAGACCCACATGATCTTAATATTTTAGCCAAATTTTGAAGTCTAGGCCTCATAAACAAGATTTTTCTACTTAGAGAAGTTTCGAGTGTACATTCGAATAATACACACTCGAAAAGACTCGAACGCTATAATTTAGCTCAACAGGTGTCTATTTTTATTGGAAACATGCTAATGATCAGGACATGTTGGTCTATAGACAAACATGATCTTGATATTTTAGACAAGTTTTGAAGCCTAGGCCTCATAAACACGAATTTTCTACTTAGAGCAGTTTCGAGTGTACATTCGAATAATACACACTCGAAAAGACTCGAACGCTATAATTTAGCTCAACAGGTGTCTATTTTTATTGGAAACATGCTAATGATCAGGACATGTTGGTCTATAGACCCACATGATCTTGATATTTTATCCAAATTTTGAAGTCTAGGCCTCATAAACAAGATTTTCTACTTAGAGCAGTTTCGAGTGTACATTCGAATAATACACACTCGAAAAGACTCGAACGCTATAATTTAGCTCAACAGGTGTCTATTTTTATTGGAAACATGCTAATGATCAGGACATGTTGGTCTATAGACCCACATGATCTTGATATTTAATCCAAATTTTGAAGTCTAGGCCTCATAAACAAGATTTTCTACTTAGAGCAGTTTCGAATGTACATTCGAATAATACACACTCGAAAAGACTCGAACGCTATAATTTAGCTCAACAGGTGTCTATTTTAATTGGAAATATGCTAATGATCATGACATGTTGGTCTATAGACCCACATGATCTTGATATTTTATCCAAATTTTGAAGTCTAGGCCTCATAAACAAGATTTTCTACTTAGAGCAGTTTCGAGTGTACATTCGAATAATACACACTCGAAAAGACTCGAACGCTATAATTTAGCTCAACATGTGTCTATTTTTATTGGAAACATGCTAATGATCAGGACATTTTGGTCTATAGACCCACATGATCTTGATAATTTAGCCAAATTTTGAAGTCTAGGCATCATAAATAAGATTTTCTACTTAGAGAAGTTTCGAGTGTACATTCGAAAAATACACACACGAAAAGACTCGAACGCAATAATTTAGCTCAAGAAGTGTCTATTTTTATTGGAAACATGCTAATGATCAGTACATGTTGGTCTATAGACCCACATGATCTTAATATTTTAGCCAAATTTTGAAGTCTAGGCCTCATAGACAAGATTTTCTACTTAGAGCAGTTTCGAGTGTACATTCGAATAATACACACTCGAAAAGACTCGAACGCTATAATTCAGCTCAACAGGTGTCTATTTTTATCGGAAACATGCTAATGATCAGGACATGTGGGTCTATAGACCCACATGATCTTAATATTTTAGCCAAATTTTGAAGTCTAGGCCTCATAAACAAGATTTTTCTACTTAGAGAAGTTTCGAGTGTACATTCGAATAATACACACTCGAAAAGACTCGAACGCTATAATTTAGCTCAACAGGTGTCTATTTTTATTGAAACATGCTAATGATCAGGACATGTTGGTCTATAGACCCACATGATCTTGATATTTTATCAAAATTTTGAAGTCTAGGCCTCATAAACAAGATTTTCTACTTAGAGCAGTTTCGAGTGTACATTCGAATAATACACACTCGAAAAGACTCGAACGCTATAATTTAGCTCAACAGGTGTCTATTTTTATTGGAAACATGCTAATGATCAGGACATGTTGGTCTATAGACCCACATTATCTTGATATTTTATCCAAATTTTTAAGTCTAGGCTTCATAAACAAGATTTTCTACTTAGAGCAGTTTCGAGTGTACATTCGAATAATACACACTCGAAAAGACTCGAACGCTATAATTTAGCTCAACAGGTGTCTATTTTTATTGGAAACATGCTAATGATCAGGACATGTTGGTCTATAGACCCACATTATCTTGATATTTTATCCAAATTTTTAAGTCTAGGCCTCATAAACAAGATTTTCTACTTAGAGCAGTTTCGAGTGTACATTCGAATAATACACACTCGAAAAGACTCGAACGCTATAATTTAGCTCAACAGGTGTCTATTTTTATTGGAAACATGCTAATGATCAGGACATGTTGGTCTATAGACCCACATGATCTTGATAATTTAGCCAAATTTTGAAGTCTAGGCCTCATAATCAAGATTTGTCTACTTAGAGCAGTTTCGAGTGTACATTCGAATAATACACACTCGAAAAGACTCGAACGCTATAATTTAGCTCAACAGGTGTCTATTTTTATTGGAAACATGCTAATGATCAGGACATGTTGGTCTATAGACCCACATGATCTTGATATTTTATTCAAATTTTGAAGTCTAGGCCTATTAAACAAGATTTTCTACTTAGAGCAGTTTCGAGTGTACATTCGAATAATACACACTCGAAAAGACTCGAACGCTATAATTTAGCTCAACATGTGTCTATTTTTATTGGAAACATGCTAATGATCAGGACATGTTGGTCTATAGACCCACATGATCTTGATATTTTATCCAAATTTTGAAGTCTAGGCCTCATAAAAAAAAATTTCTACTTAGAGCAGTTTCGAGTGTACATTCGAATAATACACACTCGAAAAGACTCGAACGCTATAATTTAGCTTAACAGGTGTCTATTTTTATTGGAAACATTCTAATGATCAGGACATGTTGGTCTATAGACCCACACGATCTTGATAATTTAGCAAATATTAAAGTCTAGGCCTCAGAAACAAAATTTTCTACTTAGAGCAGTTTCGAGTGTACATTCGAATAATACACACTCGAAAAGACTCGAACGCTATAATTTAGCTCAACAGGTGTCTATTTTTATTGGAAACATGCTAATGATCAGGACATGTTGGTCTATAGACCCACATGATCTTGATATTTTATTCAAATTTTGAAGTCTAGGCCTCTTAAACAAGATTTTCTACTTAGAGCAGTTTCGAGTGTACATTCGAATAATACACACTCGAAAAGACTCGAACGCTATAATTTAGCTCAACATGTGTCTATTTTTATTGGAAACATGCTAATGATCAGGACATGTTGGTCTATAGACCCACATGATCTTAATATTTTATCCAAATTTTGAAGTCGAGGCCTCTTAACTAAGATTTTTCTACTTAGAGAAGTTTCGAGTGTACATTCGAATAATACACACTCGAAAAGACTCGAACGCTATAATTTAGCTCAACAGGTGTCTATTTTTATTGGAAACATGCTAATGATCAGGACATGTTGGTCTATAGACCCACATGATCTTGATATTTTATTCAAATTTTGAAGTCTAGGCCTCATAAACAAGATTTTCTACTTAGAGCAGTTTCGAGTGTACATTCGAATAATACACACTCGAAAAGACTCGAACGCTATAATTTAGCTCAACAGGTGTCTATTTTTATTAGAAACATGCTAATGATCAGGACATGTTGGTCTATAGACCCACATGATCTTAATATTTTAGCCAAATTTTGAAGTCTAGGCCTCATAAACAAGATTTTTCTACTTAGAGAAGTTTCGAGTGTACATTCGAATAATACACACTCGAAAAGACTCGAACGCTATAATTTAGCTCAACAGGTGTCTATTTTTATTGGAAACATGCTAATGATCAGGACATGTTGGTCTATAGACCCACATGATCTTGATATTTTATCCAAATTTTAAAGTCTAGGCCTCATAAACAATATTTTCTACTTAGAGCAGTTTCGAGTGTACATTCGAATAATACACACTCGAAAAGACTCGAACGCTATAATTTAGCTCAACAAGTGTCTATTTTTATTGGAAAGATGCTAATGATCAGGACATGTTGGTCTACAGACCCAGATGACCTTGATATTTAGCCAAATTTTGAAGTCTAGGCCTCATAAATAAGATTTTTCTGCTTAGAGAAGTTTCGAGTGTACATTCGAATAATACACACTCGAAAAGACTCGAACGCTATAATTTAGCTCAACAGGTGTCTATTTTTATTGGAAACATGCTAATGATCAGGACATGTTGTTCTACAGAACCACATGATCTTAATATTTTAGCCAAATTTTGAAGTCTAGGCCTCATAAACAAGATTTTTCTACTTAGAGAAGTTTCGAGTGTACATTCGAATAATACACACTCGAAAAGACTCGAACGCTATAATTTAGCTCAACAGGTGTCTATTTTTATTGGAAACATGCTAATGATCAGGACATGTCGGTCTATAGACCCATATGATCTTGATATTTTATCCAAATTTTGAAGTCTAGGCCTCATAAACAAGATTTTCTACTTAGAGCAGTTTCGAATGTACATTCGAATAATACACACTCAAAAAGACTCGAACGCTATAATTTAATTCAAGAGGTGTCTATTTTGATTGAAAACATGTTAATGATCAGGACATGTTGGTCTATAGACCCACATGATCTTGATATGTTAGCCAAGTTTTGAAGGCTAGGCCTCATAAACAAGATTTTCTACTTAGAGCAGTTTCGAGTGTACATTCGAATAATACACACTCAAAAAGACTCGAACACTATAATTTAGCACAACAGGTCTATTTTTATCGAAAACATGCTAATGATCAGGACATGTTGGTCTATAGACCCGCATGATCTTAATATTTTAGCCAAATTTTGAAGTCTAGGCCTCATAAACAAGATTTTTCTACTTAGAGAAGTTTCGAGTGTACATTCGAATAATACACACTCGAAACTGCTCGAACGCTATAATTCAGCTCAACATGTGTCTATTTTTATCGGAAAGATGCTAATGATCAGGACATGTTGGTCTATATACCCACATAATCTTAATATTTTAGCCAAATTTTGAAGTCTAGGCCTCATAAACAAGATTTTTCTACTTAGAGAAGTTTCGAGTGTACATTCGAATAATACACACTCGAAAAGACTCGAACGCTATAATTTAGCTCAACAGGTGTCTATTTTTATTGGAAACATGTTAATGATCAGGACATGTTGGTCTATAGACCCACATGATCTTGATATGTTAGCCAAGTTTTGAAGGCTAGGCCTCATAAACAAGATTTTCTACTTAGAGCAGTTTCGAGTGTACATTCGAATAATACACACTCAAAAAGACTCGAACACTATAATTTAGCTCAACAAGTCTATTTTTATCGGAAACATGCTAATGATCAGGACATGTTGGTCTATAGACCTACATGATCTTAATATTTTAGCCAAATTTTGAAGTCTAGGCCTCATAAACAAGATTTGTCTACTTAGAGCAGTTTCGAATGTACATTCGAAAAATACACACTCGAAAAGACTCGAACGCTATAATTTAATTCAAGAGGTGTCTATTTTGATTGAAAACATGCTAATGATCAGGACATGTTGGTCTATAGACCCACATGATCTTGATATGTTAGCCAAGTTTTGAAGGCTAGGCCTCATAAACACCAATTTTCTACTTACCGCAGTTTCGAGTGTACATTAGAATAATACACACTCGAAAGACTCGAACGCTATAATTTAGCTCAACAAGTGTCTATTTTTATTGGAAAGATGCTAATGATCAGGACATGTTGGTCTATAGACCCAGATGACCTTGATATTTTAGCTAAATTTTGAAGTCTAGGCCTCATAAACAAGATTTGCTTACTTAGAGAAGTTTCGAGTGTACATTCGAAAAATAAACACTCGAAAAGACTCCAACACTATAATTTAGCTCAACAAGTCTATTTTTATCGGAAACATGCTAATGATCAGGACATGTTGGTCTATAGACCCACATGATCTTAATATTTTAGCCAAATTTTGAAGTCTAGGCCTCATAAACAAGATTTGTCTACTTAGAGCAGTTTCGAATGTACATTCGAATAATACACACTCAAAAAGACTCGAACACTATAATTTAGCTCAACAGGTCTATTTTTATCGGAAACATGCTAATGATCAGAACATGTTGGTCTATAGACCCACATGATCTTAATATTTTAGCCAAATTTTGAAGTCTAGGCCTCATGAACAAGATTTGTCTACTTAGAGTAGTTTCGAATGTACATTCGAAAAATACACACTCGAAAAGACTCGAACACTATAATTTAATTCAAGAGGTGTCTATTTTGATTGAAAACATGCTAATGATCAGGACATGTGGGTCTATAGACCCACATGATCTTGATATGTTAGCCAAGATTTGAAGGCTAGGCCTCATAAACACGAATTTTCTACTTACCGCAGTTTCGAGTGTACATTCGAAAAATACACACTCGAAAAGACTCGAATGCTATAATTTAGCTCCACAGGTGTCTATTTTTATCGGAAACATGCTAATGATCAGGACATGTTGGTCTATAGACCCACATGATCTTAATATTTTAGCCAAATTTTGAAGTCTAGGCCTCATAAACAAGATTTTTCTACTTAGAGAAGTTTCGAGTGTACATTCGAATAATACACACTCGAAAAGACTCGAACGCTATAATTTAGCTCAACAGGTGTCTATTTTTATTGGAAACATGCTAATGATCAGGACATGTTGGTCTATAGACCCACATGATCTTGATATTTTATCCAAATTTTGAAGTCTAGGCCTCATAAACAAGATTTTCTACTTAGAGCAGTTTCGAGTGTACATTCGAATAATACACACTCGAAAAGACTCGAACGCTATAATTTAGCTCAACAGGTGTCTATTTTTATTGGAAACATGCTAATGATCAGGACATGTTGGCCTATAGACCCACATGATCTTGTTATTTAGCCAAATTTTGAAGTCTAGGCCTCATAAATAAGATTTTCTACTTAGAGAAGTTTCGAGTGTACATTCGAAAAATACACACTCGAAAAGACTCGAACGCTATAATTTAGCTCAAGAGGTGTCTATTTTTATTGGAAACATGCTAATATTCAGGACATGTTGGTCTATAGACCAACATAATCTTGATATTTTAGCCAAGTTTTGAAGCTTAGGCCTCATGAACACGAATTTTCTACTTAGAGCAGTTTCGAGTGCAAATTCGAATAATACACACTCGAAAAGACTCAAACGCTATAATTTAGCTCAAGAGGTGTCTATTTTGATTGAAACCATGCTAATTATCAGGACATGTTGGTCTATAGACCCACATGATCTTGATATTTTAGCCAAGTTTTGAAGCCGAAGCCTCATAACCACGAATTTGCTACTTAGAGTAGTTTCGAGTGTACATTCGAATAATACACACTCGAAAAGACTCGAACGTTATAATTCAGCTCAATAGGTGTCTATTTTTATCGGTAACATGCTAATGATCAGGACATGTTGGTCTATAGACCCACATGATCTTAATATTTTAGCCAAATTTTGAAGTCTAGGCCTCATATGCAAGATTTTTCTACTTAGAGAAGTTTCGAGTGTACATTCGAATAATACACACTCGAAAAGACTCGAGCGCTATAATTTAGCTCAAGAGGTGTCTATTTTTATTGAAACCATGCTAATTATCAGGACATGTTGGTCTATAGACCCACATGATCTTGATATTTTAGCCAAGTTTTGAAGCCTAGGCCTCATAAAACGAATTTGCTACTTAGTGCAGTTTCGAGTGTACATTCGAATAATACACACTCGAAAAGACTCGAACGCTATAATTTAGCTCAACAAGTGTCTATTTTTATTGGAAACATGCTAATGATCAGGACATGTTGGGCTATAGACCCACATGATCTTGATATTTTAGCCAAATTTTGAAGTCTAGGCCTCATAAATAAGATTTTCTACTTAGAGAAGTTTCGAGTGTACATTCGAAAAATACACACACGAAAAGAATCGAACGCTATAATTTAGCTCAAGAGGTGTCTATTTTTATTGGAAACATGCTAATGATCAGGACATGTTGGTCACTAGACCAACATGATCTTGATATTTTAGACAAGTTTTGAAGCCTAGGCCTCATAAACACGAATTTTCTACTTAGAGCAGTTTCGAGTGTACATTCGAATAATACACACTCGAAAAGACTCGAACGCTATAATTCAGCTCAACATGTGTCTATTTTTATCGGAAAGATGCTAATGATCAGGACATGTGGGTCTATAGACCCACATGATCTTAATATTTTAGCCAAATTTTGAAGTCTAGGCCTCATAAACAAGATTTTTCTACTTAGAGAAGTTTCGAGTGTACATTCGAATAATACACACTCGAAAAGACTCGAACGCTATAATTTAGCTCAACATGTGTCTATTTTTATTGGAAACATGCTAATGATAAGGACATGTTGGTCTATAGACCCACATGATCTTGATATTTTATCCAAATTTTGAAGTCTAGGCCTCATAAACAAGATTTTCTACTTAGAGCAGTTTCGAGTGTACATTCGAATAATACACACTCGAAAAGACTCGGACGCTATAATTTAGCTCAACAGGTGTCTATTTTTATTGGAAACATGCTAATGATCAGGACATGTTGGTCTTTAGACCCACATGATCTTGATATTTTATCCAAATTTTGAAGTCTAGGCCTCATATGCAAGATTTTTCTACTTAGAGAAGTTTCGAGTGTACATTCGAATAATACACACTCGAAAAGACTCGAACGCTATAATTTAGCTCAACAGGTGTCTATTTTTATTGGAAACATGCTAATGATAAGGACATATTGGTCTATAGACCCACATGATCTTGATATTTTATCCAAATTATGAAGTCTAGGCCTCATAAACAAGATTTTCTACTTAGAGCAGTTTCGAGTGTACATTCGAATAATAAACACTCATAAAGACTCGAACGCTATAATTTAGCTCAACAGGTGTCTATTTTTATTGGAAACATGCTAATGATCAGGACATGTTGGTCTATAGACCCCCATGATCTTGATATTTTATCCAAATTTTGAAGTCTAGGCCTCATAAACAAGATTTTCTACTTAGAGCAGTTTCGAGTGTACATTCGAATAATACACACTCGAAAAGACTCGAACGCTATAATTTAGCTCAACAGGTGTCTATTTTTATTGGAAACATGCTAATGATCAGGACATGTTGGTCTACAGACCCACATGATCTTGATATTTTATCCAAATTTTGAAGTCTAGGCCTCATAAACAAGATTTTCTACTTAGAACAGTTTCGAGTGTACATTCGAATAATACACACTCAAAAAGACTCGAACACTATAATTTAGCTCAACATGTCTATTTTTATCGGAAACATGCTAATGATCAGGACATGTTGGTCCATAAACCCACATGATCTTAATATTTTAGCCATATTTTGAAGTCTAGGCCTCATAAACAAGATTTGTCTACTTAGAGCAGTTTCGAATGTACATTCGAAAAATACACACTCGAAAAGACTCGAACGCTATAATTTAATTCAAGAGGTGTCTATTTTGATTGAAAACATGCTAATGATCAGGACATTTTGGTCTATAAACCCACATGATCTTGATATGTTAGCCAAGTTTTGAAGTCTAGGCCTCATAAACACGAATTTTCTACTTACCGCAGTTTCGAGTGTACATTCGAATAATACACACTCGAAAAGACTCGAATGGTATAATTTAGCTCAACAAGTGTCTATTTTTATTGGAAAGATGCTAATGATCAGGACATGTTGGTCTATAGACCCAGATGACCTTGATATTTTAGCTAAATTTTGAATTCTAGGCATCATAAAAAAGATTTGCTTACTTAGAGCAGTTTTGAGTGTACATTCGAAAAATAAACACTCGAAAAGACTCGAACACTATAATTTAGCTCAACAAGTCTATTTTTATCGGAAACATGCTAATGATCAGGACATGTTGGTCTATAGACCCACATGATCTTAATATTTTATCCAAATTTTGAAGTCTAGGCCTCATAAACAAGATTTGTCTACTTAGAGCATTTTCGAATGTACATTCGAATAATACACACTCAAAAAGACTCGAACACTATAATTTAGCTCAACAGGTCTATTTTTATCGGAAACATGCTAATGATCAGGACATGTTGGTCTATAGACCCACATGATCTTAGTATATTAGCCAAGTTTTGAAGTCTAGGCCTCATAAACAAGATTTGTCTACTTAGAGCAGTTTCGAATGTACATTCGAAAAATACACACTCGAAAAGACTCGAACGCTATAATTTAATTCAAGAGGTGTCTATTTTGATTGAAAACATGCTAATGATCAGGACATGTTGGTCTATAGACCCACATGATCTTGATATGTTAGCCAAGTTTTGAAGGCTAGGCCTCATAAACACGAATTTTCTACTTACCGCAGTTTCGAGTGTACATTCGAATAACACACACTCGAAAAGACTCGAACGCTATAATTTAGCTCAACAAGTGTCTATTTTTATTGGAAACATGCTAATGATCAGGACATGTTGGTCTATAGACCCAGATGACCTTGATATTTTATCCAAATTTTGAAGTCTAGGCCTCATAAATAAGATTTTTCTACTTAGAGAAGTTTCGAGTGTACATTCGAATAATACACACTCGAAAAGACTCGAACGCTATAATTTAGCTCAACAGGTGTCTATTTTTATTGGAAACATGCTAATGATCAGGACATGTTGGTCTATAGACCCTCATGATCTTGATATTTTATCCAAATTTTGAAGTCTAGGCCTCATATGCAAGATTTTTCTACTTAGAGAAGTTTCGAGTGTACATTCGAATAATACACACTCGAAAAGACTCGAACGCTATAATTTAGCTCAACAGGTGTCTATTTTTATTGGAAACATGCTAATGATCAGGATATGTTGGTCTATATACCCACATGATCTTGATAATTTAGCCAAATTTTGAAGTCTAGGCCTCATAAATAAGATTTTCTACTTGGAGAAGTTTCGAGTGTACATTCGAAAAATACACACACGAAAAGACTCGAACGCTATAATTTAGCTCAAGAGGTGTCTATTTTTATTAGAAACATGCTAATATTCAGGACATGTTGGTCTATAGACCCACATGATCTTGATATTTTAGCCAAGTTTTGAAGCCGAAGCCTCATAACCACGAATTTTCTACTTAGAGCAGTTTCGAGTGTACATTCGAATAATACACACTCGAAAAGACTCGAACACTATAATTCAGCTCAACAGGTGTCTATTTTTATCGGAAACATGCTAATGATCAGGACATGTTGGTTTATAGACCCACATGATCTTAATATTTTAGCCAAATTTTGAAGTCTAGGCCTCATAAACAAGATTTTTCTACTTAGAGAAGTTTCGAGTGTACATTCGAATAATACACACTCGAAAAGACTCGAACGCTATAATTTAGCTCAACATGTGTCTATTTTTATTGGAAACATGCTAATGATAAGGACATGTTGGTCTATAGACCCACATGATCTTGATATTTTATCCAAATTTTGAAGTCTAGGCCTCATAAACAAGATTTTCTACTTAGAGCAGTTTCGAGTGTACATTCGAATAATACACACTCGAAAAGACTCGAACGCTATAATTTAGCTCAACAGGTGTCTATTTTTATTGGAAACATGCTAATGATCAGGACATGTTGGTCTATAGACCCACATGATCTTGTTATTTTAGCCAAATTTTGAAGTCTAGGCCTCATAAATAAGATTTTCTACTTAGAGCAGTTTCGAGTGTACATTCGAAAAATACACACTCGAAAAGACTCGAACGCTATAATTTAGCTCAAGAGGTGTCTATTTTTATTAGAAACATGCTAATATTCAGGACATGTTGGTCTATAGACCCACATGATCTTGATATTTTAGCCAAGTTTTGAAGCCGAAGCCTCATAATCACGAATTTGCTACTTAGAGTAGTTTCGAGTGTACATTCGAATAATACACACTCGAAAAGACTCGAACGCTATAATTCAGCTCAACAGGTGTCTATTTTTATCGGAAACATGCTAATGATCAGGACATGTTGGTCTATAGACCCACATGATCTTAATATTTTAGCCAAATTTTGAAGTCTAGGCCTCATATGCAAGATTTTTCTACTTAGAGAAGTTTCGAGTGTACATTCGAATAATACACACTCGAAAAGACTCGAACGCTATAATTTAGCTCAACATGTGTCTATTTTTATTGGAAACATGCTAATGATCAGGACATGTTGGTCTATAGACCCACATGATCTTGATATTTTATCCAAATTTTGAAGTCTAGGCCTCATAAACAAGACTTTCTACTTAGAGCAGTTTCGAGTGTACATTCGAATAATACACACTCGAAAAGACTCGAACGCTATAATTTAGCTCAAGAGGTGTCTATTTTTATTGAAACCATGCTAATTATCAGGACATGTTGGTCTATAGACCCACATGATCTTGATATTTTAGCCAAGTTTTGAAGCCTAGGCCTCATAAAAAGAATTTGCTACTTAGAGCAGTTTCGAGTGTACATTCGAATAATACACACTCGAAAAGACTCGAACGCTATAATTTAGCTCAACAAGTGTCTATTTTTATTGGAAACATGCTAATGATCAGGACATGTTGGGCTATAGACCCACCTGATCTTGATATTTTAGCCAAATTTTGAAGTCTAGGACTCATAAATAAGATTTTCTACTTATAGAAGTTTCGAGTGTACATTCAAAAAATACACACTCGAAAAGACTTGAACGCTATAATTTAGCTCAAGAGGTGTATATTTTGATTGAAAACATGATATATCAGGACATGTTGGTCTCTAGACCCACATGATCTTGATATTTTAGCCAAGTTTTGAAGCCTAAGCCTCAGAAACACGAATTTGCTACTTAGAGTAGTTTCGAGTGTACATTCGAATAATACACACTCGAAAAGACTCGAACGCTATAATTTAGCTCAACAGGTGTCTATTTTTATTGGAAACATGCTAATGATCAGGACATGTTGGATTATAGAACCACATGATCTTGATATTTTAGCCAAATTTTGAAGTCTAGGCCTCATAAATAAGATTTTCTATTTAGAGAAGTTTCGAGTGTACATTCGAAAAATACACACACGAAAAGACTCGAACGCTATAATTTAGCTCAAGAGGTGTATATTTTTATTGGAAACATGCTAATGATCAGGACATGTTGGTCTCTAGACCAACATGATCTTGATATTTTAGACAAGTTTTGAAGCCTAGGCCTCATAAACACGAATTTTCTACTTAGAGCAGTTTCGAGTGTACATTCGAATAATACACACTCGAAAAGACTCGAATGCTATAATTCAGCTCAACATGTGTCTATTTTTATCGGAAACATGCTAATGATCAGGACATGTTGGTATATAGACCCACATGATCTTAATATTTTAGCCAAATTTTGAAGTCTAGGCCTCATAAACAAGATTTTTCTACTTAGAGAAGTTTCGAGTGTACATTCGAATAATACACACTCGAAAAGACTCGAACGCTATAATTAAACTCAACAGGTGTCTATTTTTATTGGAAACATGCAAATGATAAGGACATGTTGGTCTATAGACCCACATGATCTTGATATTTTATCCAAATTTTATAGTCTAGGCCTCATAAACAAGATTTTCTACTTAGAGCAGTTTCGAGTGTACATTCGAATAATACACACTCGAAAAGACTCGAACGCTATAATTTAGCTCAACAGGTGTCTATTTTAATTGGAAACATGCTAATGATCAGGACATGTTGGGCTATAGACCCACATGATCTTGATATTTTAGCCAAATTTTGAAGTCTAGGACTCATAAATAAGATTTTCTACTTAGAGAAGTTTCGAGTGTACATTCGAAAAATACACACTCGAAAAGACTTGAACGCTATAATTTAGCTCAAGAGGTGTCTATTTTGATTGAAAACATGATATATCAGGACATGTTGGTCTATAGACCCACATGATCTTGATATTTTAGCCAAGTTTTGAAGCCTAAGCCTCATAAACACGAATTTGCTACTTAGAGTAGTTTCGAGTGTACATTCGAATAATACACACTCGAAAAGACTCGAACGCTATAATTTAGCTCAACAGGTGTCTATTTTTATTGGAAACATGCTAATGATCAGGACATGTTGGTCTATAGACCCACATGATCTTGTTATTTTAGCCAAATTTTCAAGCCTAGGCCTCATAAACACGAATTTTCTACTTAGAGCAGTTTTGAGTGTACATTCGAATAATACACACTCGAAAAGACTCGAACGCTATAATTTAGCTCAACAGGTGTCTATTTTTATTGGAAACATGCTAATGATCAGGACATGTTGGTCTATAGACCCACATGATCTTGTTATTTTAGCCAAATTTTGAAGACTAGGCCTCATAAACACGAATTTTCTACTTAGAGCAGTTTCGAGTGTACATTCGAATAATACACACTCGAAAAGACTCGAACGCTATAATTTAGCTCAACAGGTGTCTATTTTTATTGGAAACATGCTAATGATCAGGACATGTTGGTCTATAGACAAACATGATCTTGATATTTTAGACAAGTTTTGAAGCCTAGGCCTCATAAACACGAATTTTCTACTTAGAGCAGTTTCGAGTGTACATTCGAATAATACACACTCGAAAAGACTCGAACGCTATAATTTAGCTCAACAGGTGTCTATTTTTATTGGAAACATGCTAATGATCAGGACATGTTGGTCTATAGACCCACATGATCTTGATATTTTATCCAAATTTTGAAGTCTAGGCCTCATAAACAAGATTTTCTACTTAGAGCAGTTTCGAGTGTACATTCGAATAATACACACTCGAAAAGACTCGAACGCTATAATTTAGCTCAACAGGTGTTTATTTTAATTGGAAACATGCTAATGATCATGACATGTTGGTCTATAGACCCACATGATCTTGATATTTTATCCATATTTTGAAGTCTAGGCCTCATAAACAAGATTTTCTACTTAGAGCAGTTTCGAGTGTACATTCGAATAATACACACTCGAAAAGACTCGAACGCTATAATTTAGCTCAACAGGTGTCTATTTTTATTTGAAACATGCTAATGATCAGGACATTTTGGTCTATAGACCCACATGATCTTGATAATTTAGCCAAATTTTGAAGTCTAGGCATCATAAATAAGATTTTCTACTTAGAGAAGTTTCGAGTGTACATTCGAAAATATACACACGAAAAGACTCGAACGCTATAATTTAGCTCAAGAGGTGTCTATTTTTATTGGAAACATGCTAATGATCAGGACATGTTGGTCTATAGACCCACATGATCTTAATATTTTAGCCAAATTTTGAAGTCTAGGCCTCATAAACAAGATTTTTCTACTTAGAGCAGTTTCGAGTGTACATTCGAATAATACACAATCGAAAAGACTCGAACGCTATAATTCAGCTCAACAGGTGTCTATTTTTATCGGAAACATGCTAATGATCAGGACATGTGGGTCTATAGACCCACATGATCTTAATATTTTAGCCAAATTTTGAAGTCTAGGCCTCATAAACAAGATTTTTCTACTTAGAGAAGTTTCGAGTGTACATTCGAATAATACACACTCGAAAAGACTCGAACGCTATAATTTAGCTCAACAGGTGTGTATTTTTATTGGAAACATGCTAATGATCATGACATGTTGGTCTATAGACCCACATGATCTTGATATTTTATCCAAATTTTGAAGTCTAGGCCTCATAAACAAGATTTTCTACTTAGAGCAATTTCGAGTGTACATTCGAATAATACACACTCGAAAAGACTCGAACGCTATAATTTAGCTCAACAGGTGTCTATTTTTATTGGAAACATGCTAATGATCAGGACATTTTGGTCTATAGACCCACATGATCTTGATAATTTAGCCAAATTTTGAAGTCTAGGCCTCAAAAACAAGATTTTTCTGCTTATAGAAGTTTCGAGTGTACATTCGAATAATACACACTCGAAAAGACTCGAACGCTATAATTTAGCTCAACAGGTGTCTATTTTTATTGGAAACATGCTAATGATCAGGACATGTTGGTCTATAGACCCACATGATCTTGATATTTTATCCAAATTTTGAAGTCTAGGCCTCATAAACAAGATTTTCTACTTAGAGCAGTTTCGAGTGTACATTCGAATAATACACACTCGAAAAGACTCGAACGCTATAATTTAGCTCAACAGGTGTCTATTTTTATTGGAAACATGCTAATGATCAGGACATGTTGGTCTATAGACCCACATGATCTTGTTATTTTAGCCAAATTTTGAAGTCTAGGCCTCATAAACAAAATTTTCTACTTAGAGAAGTTTCGAGTGTACATTCGAATAATACACACTCGAAAAGACTCGAACGCTATAATTTAGCTCAAGAGGTGTCTATTTTTATTGAAACCATGCTAATTATCAGGACATGTTGGTCTATAGACCCACATGATCTTGATATTTTAGCCAAGTTTTGAAGCCTAGGCCTCATAAAAAGAATTTGCTACTTAGAGCAGTTTCGAGTGTACATTCGAATAATACACACTCGAAAAGACTCGAACGCTATAATTTAGCTCAACAAGTGTCTATTTTTATTGGAAACATGCTAATGATCAGGACATGTTGGTCTATAGACCCACATGATCTTGATATTTTATCCAAATTTTGAAGTCTAGGCCTCATAAACAAGACTTTCTACTTAGAGCAGTTTCGAGTGTACATTCGAATAATACACACTCGAAAAGACTCGAACGCTATAATTTAGCTCAAGAGGTGTCTATTTTTATTGAAACCATGCTAATTATCAGGACATGTTGGTCTATAGACCCACATGATCTTGATATTTTAGCCAAGTTTTGAAGCCTAGGCCTCATAAAACGAATTTGCTACTTAGAGCAGTTTCGAGTGTACATTCGAATAATACACACTCGAAAAGACTCGAACGCTATAATTTAGCTCAACAAGTGTCTATTTTTATTGGAAACATGCTAATGATCATGACATGTTGGGCTATAGACCCACATGATCTTGATATTTTAGCCAAATTTTGAAGTCTAGGACTCATAAATAAGATTTTCTACTTAGAGAAGTTTCGAGTGTACATTCAAAAAATACACACTCGAAAAGACTCGAACGCTATAATTTAGATCAAGAGGTGTCTATTTTTATTGAAAACATGCTATTTATCAGAACATGTTGGTCTATAGACCTACATGATCTTGATATTTTATCCAAGTTTTGATGCCTAAGCCTCATAAACACGAATTTGCTACTTAGAGTAGTTTCGAGTGTACATTCGAATAATACACACTCGAAAAGACTCGAACGCTATAATTTAGCTCAACAGGTGTCTATTTTTATTGGAAACATGCTAATGATAAGGACATGTTGGATTATAGACCCACATGATCTTGATATTTAAGCCAAATTTTGAAGTCTAGGCCTCATAAATAAGATTTTCTAATTAGAGAAGTTTCGAGTGTACATTCGAAAAATACACACACGAAAAGAATCGAACGCTATAATTTAGCTCAAGAGGTGTCTATTTTTATTGGAAACATGCTAATGATCAGGACATGTTGGTCTCTAGACCAACATGATCTTGATATTTTAGACAAGTTTTGAAGCCTAGGCCTCATAAACACGAATTTTCTACTTAGAGCAGTTTCGAGTGTACATTCGAATAATACACACTCGAAAAGACTCGAACGCTATAATTCAGCTCAACATGTGTCTATTTTTATCGGAAAGATGCTAATGATCAGGACATGTTGGTCTATAAACCCACATGATCTTAATATTTTAGCCAAATTTTGAAGTCTAGGCCTCATAAACAAGATTTTTCTACTTAGAGAAGTTTCGAGTGTACATTCGAATAATACACACTCGAAAAGACTCGAACGCTATAATTTAGCTCAACATGTGTCTATTTTTATTGGAAACATGCTAATGATAAGGACATGTTGGTCTAAAGACCCACATGATCTTGATATTTCATCCAAATTTTGAAGTCTTGGCCTCATAAACAAGATTTTCTACTTAGAGCAGTTTCGAGTGTACATTCGAATAATACACACTCGAAAAGACTCGAACGCTATAATTTAGCTCAACAGGTGTCTATTTTTATTGGAAACATTCTAATGATCAGGACATGTTGGTCTATAGACCCACATGATCTTGTTATTTTAGCCAAATTTTGAAGTCTAGGCCTCATAAATAAGATTTTCTACTTAGAGAAGTTTCGAGTGTACATTCGAAAAATACACACTCGAAAAGACTCGAACGCTATATGTTAGCTCAAGAGGTGTCTATTTTTATTAGAAACATGCTAATATTCAGGACATGTTGGTCTATAGACCCACATGATCTTGATATTTTAGCCAAGTTTTGAAGCCTAAGCCTCATAACCACGAATTTGCTACTTAGAGTAGTTTCGAGTGTACATTCGAATAATACACACTCGAAAAGACTCGAACGCTATAATTCAGCTCAACAGGTGTCTATTTTTATCGGAAACATGCTAATGATCAGGACATGTTGGTCTATAGACCCACATGATCTTAATATTTTAGCCAAATTTTGAAGTATAGGCCTCATATGCAAGATTTTTCTACTTAGAGAAGTTTCGAGTGTACATTCGAATAATACACACTCGAAAAGACTCGAACGCTATAATTTAGCTCAACAGGTGTCTATTTTTATTGGAAACATGCTAATGATCAGGACATGTTGGTCTATAGACCCACATAATCTTGATATTTTATCCAAATTTTCAAGTCTAGGCCTCATAAACAAGACTTTCTACTTAGAGCAGTTTCGAGTGTACATTCGAATAATACACACTCGAAAAGACTCGAACGCTATAATTTAGCTCAAGAGGTGTCTATTTTTATTGAAACCATGCTAATTATCAGGACATGTTGGTCTATAGACCCACATGATCTTGATATTTTAGCCAAGTTTTGAAGCCTAGGCCTCATAAAAAGAATTTGCTACTTAGAGCAGTTTCAAGTGTACATTCGAATAATACACACTCGAAAAGACTCGAACGCTATAATTTATCTCAACAAGTGTCTATTTTTATTGGAAACATGCTAATGATCAGGACATGTTGGGCTATAGACCCACATGATCTTGATATTTTAGCCAAATTTTGAAGTCTAGGACTCATAAATAAGATTTTCTACTTAGAGAAGTTTCGAGTGTACATTCAAAAAATACACACTCGAAAAGACTTGAACGCTATAATTTAGCTCAAGAGGTGTATATTTTGATTGAAAACATGATATATCAGGACATGTTGGTCTATAGACCCACATTATCTTGATATTTTAGCCAAGTTTTGAAGCCTAAGCCTCAGAAACACGAATTTGCTTCTTAGAGTAGTTTTGAGTGTACATTCGAATAATACACACTCGAAAAGACTCGAACGCTATAATTTAGCTCAACAGGTGTCTATTTTTATTGGAAACATGCTAATGATCAGGACATGTTGGATTATAGAACCACATGATCTTGATATTTTAGCCAAATTTTGAAGTCTAGGCCTCATAAATAAGATTTTCTATTTAGAGAAGTTTCGAGTGTACATTCGAAAAATACACACACGAAAAGACTCGAACGCTATAATTTAGCTCAAGAGGTGTATATTTTTATTGGAAACATGCTAATGATCAGGACATGTTGGTCTCTAGACCAACATGATCTTGATATTTTAGACAAGTTTTGAAGCCTAGGCCTCATAAATACGAATTTTCTACTTAGAGCAGTTTCGAGTGTACATTCGAATAATACACACTCGAAAAGACTCGAATGCTATAATTCAGCTCAACATGTGTCTATTTTTATCGGAAACATGCTAATGATCAGGACATGTTGGTCTATAGACCCACATGATCTTAATATTTTAGCCAAATTTTTAAGTCTAGGCCTCATAAACAAGATTTTTCTACTTAGAGAAGTTTCGAGTGTACATTCGAATAATACACACTCGAAAAGACTCGAACGCTATAATTAAACTCAACAGGTGTCTATTTTTATTGGAAACATGCAAATGATAAGGACATGTTGGTCTATAGACCCACATGATCTTGATATTTTATCCAAATTTTATAGTCTAGGCCTCATAAACAAGATTTTCTACTTAGAGCAGTTTCGAGTGTACATTCGAATAATACACACTCGAAAAGACTCGAACGCTATAATTTAGCTCAACAGGTGTCTATTTTAATTGGAAACATGCTAATGATCAGGACATGTTGGGCTATAGACCCACATGATCTTGATATTTTAGCCAAATTTTGAAGTCTAGGACTCATAAATAAGATTTTCTACTTAGAGAAGTTTCAAGTGTACATTCGAAAAATACACACTCGAAAAGACTTGAACGCTATAATTTAGCTCAAGAGGTGTCTATTTTGATTGAAAACATGATATATCAGGACATGTTGGTCTATAGACCCACATGATCTTGATATTTTAGCCAAGTTTTGAAGCCTAAGCCTCATAAACACGAATTTGCTACTTAGAGTAGTTTCGAGTGTACATTCGAATAATTCACACTCGAAAAGACTCGAACGCTATAATTTAGCTCAACAGGTGTCTATTTTTATTGGAAACATGCTAATGATCAAGACATGTTGGATTATAGACCCACATGATCTTGATATTTAAGCCAAATTTTGAAGTCTAGGCCTCATAAATAAGATTTTCTATTTAGAGAAGTTTCGAGTGTACATTCGAAAAATACACACACGAAAAGAATCGAACGCTATAATTTAGCTCAAGAGGTGTCTATTTTTATTGGAAACATGCTAATGATCAGGACATGTTGGTCTCTAGACCAACATGATCTTGATATTTTAGACAAGTTTTGAAGCCTAGGCCTCATAAACACGAATTTTCTACTTAGAGCAGTTTCGAGTGTACATTCGAATAATACACACTCGAAAAGACTCGAACGCTATAATTCAGCTCAACATGTGTCTATTTTTATCGGAAAGATGCTAATGATCAGGACATGTTGGTCTATAGACCCACATGATCTTAATATTTTAGCCAAATTTTGAAGTCTAGGCCTCATAAACCAGATTTTCTACTTAGAGAAGTTTCGAGTGTACATTCGAATAATACACACTCGAAAAGACTCGAACGCTATAATTTAGCTCAACATGTGTCTATTTTTATTGGAAACATGCTAATGATAAGGACATGTTGGTCTATAGACCCACATGATCTTGATATTTTATCCAAATTTTGAAGTCTAGGCCTCATAAACAAGATTTTCTACTTAGAGCAGTTTCGAGTGTACATTCGAATAATACACACTCGAAAAGACTCGAACGCTATAATTCAGCTCAACATGTGTCTATTTTTATCGGAAAGATGCTAATGATCAGGACATGTTGGTCTATAGACCCACATGATCTTAATATTTTAGCCAAATTTTGAAGTCTAGGCCTCATAAACAAGATTTTCTACTTAGAGAAGTTTCGAGTGTACATTCGAATAATACACACTCGAAAAGACTCGAACGCTATAATTTAGCTCAACATGTGTCTATTTTTATTGGAAACATGCTAATGATAAGGACATGTTGGTCTATAGACCCACATGATCTTGATATTTTATCCAAATTTTGAAGTCTAGGCCTCATAAACAAGATTTTCTACTTAGAGCAGTTTCGAGTGTACATTCGAATAATACACACTCGAAAAGACTCGAACGCTATAATTTAGCTCAACAGGTGTCTATTTTTATTGGAAACATGCTAATGATCAGGACATGTTGGTCTATAGACCCACATGATCTTGTTATTTTAGCCAAATTTTGAAGTCTAGGCCTCATAAACAAAATTTTCTACTTAGAGAAGTTTCGAGTGTACATTCGAATAATACACACTCGAAAAGACTCGAACGCTATAATTTAGCTCAAGAGGTGTCTATTTTTATTGAAACCATGCTAATTATCAGAACATGTTGGTCTATAGACCCACATGATCTTGATATTTTAGCCAAGTTTTGAAGCCGGAGCCTCATAACCACGAATTTGCTACTTAGAGTAGTTTCGAGTGTACATTCGAATAATACACACTCGAAAAGACTCGAACGCTATAATTCAGCTCAACAGGTGTCTATTTTTATCGGAAACATGCTAATGATCAGGACATGTTGGTCTATAGACCCACATGATCTTAATATTTTAGCCAAATTTTGAAGTCTAGGCCTCATATGCAAGATTTTTCTACTTAGAGAAGTTTCGAGTGTACATTCGAATAATACACACTCGAAAAGACTCGAACGCTATAATTTAGCTCTACAGGTGTCTATTTTTATCGGAAACATGCTAATGTTCAGGACATGTTGGTCTATAGACCTACATGATCATAATATTTTAGCCAAATTTTGAAGTCTAGGCCTCATAAACAAGATTTTTCTACTTAGAGAAGTTTCGAGTGTACATTCGAATAATACACACTCGAAAAGACTCGATCGCTATAATTTAGCTCAACAGGTGTCTATTTTTATTGGAAACATGCTAATGATCAGGACATGTTGGTCTATAGACCCACATGATCTTGATATTTTATCCAAATTTTGAAGTCTAGGCCTCATAAACAAGATTTTTTACTTAGAGAAGTTTCGAGTGTACATTCGAATAATACACACTCGAAAAGACTCGAACGCTATAATTTAGCTCAACAGGTGTCTATTTTTATTGGAAACATGCTAATGATCAGGACATGTTGGTCTATAGACCCACATGATCTTGTTATTTTAGCCAAATTTTGAAGCCTAGGCCTCATAAACACGAATTTTCTACTTAGAGCAGTTTCGAGTGTACATTCGAATAATACACACTCGAAAAGACTCGAACGCTATAATTTAGCTCAACAGGTGTCTATTTTTATTGGAAACATGCTAATGATCAGGACATGTTGGTCTATAGACCCACATGATCTTGTTATTTTAGCCAAATTTTGAAGCCTATGCCTCATAAACCCGAATTTTCTACTTAGAGCAGTTTCGAGTGTACATTCGAATAATACACACTCGAAAAGACTCGAACGCTATAATTTAGCTCAACAGGTGTCTATTTTTATTGGAAACATGCTAATGATCAGGACATGTTGGTCTATAGACCCACATGATCTTGTTATTTTAGCCAAATTTTGAAGCCTAGGCCTCATAAACACGAATTTTCTACTTAGAGCAGTTTCGAGTGTACATTCGAATAATACACACTCGAAAAGACTCGAACGCTATAATTTAGCTCAACAGGTGTCTATTTTTATTGAAAACATGCTAATGATCAGGACATGTTGGTCTATAGACCCACATGATATTGATATTTTATCCAAATTTTGAAGTCTAGGCCTCATAAACAAGATTTTCTACTTAGAGCAGTTTCGAGTGTACATTCGAATAATACACACTCGAAAAGACTCGAACGCTATAATTTAGCTCAACAGGTGTCTATTTTTATTGGAAACATGCTAATGATCAGGACATGTTGGTCTATAGACCCACATGATCTTGTTATTTTAGCCAAATTTTGAAGTCTAGGC
This sequence comes from Papaver somniferum, assembly GCF_003573695.1. NCBI lineage: Eukaryota > Viridiplantae > Streptophyta > Magnoliopsida > Ranunculales > Papaveraceae > Papaver > Papaver somniferum. The sequence continues at coordinate 193,104 of NW_020622602.1, forward strand.
CTCATAAACAAAATTTTCTACTTAGAGAAGTTTCGAGTGTACATTCGAATAATACACACTCGAAAAGACTCGAACGCTATAATTTAGCTCAAGAGGTGTCTATTTTTATTGAAACCATGCTAATTATCAGGACATGTTGGTCTATAGACCCACATGATCTTGATATTTTAGCCAAGTTTTGAAGCCTAGGCCTCATAAAAAGAATTTGCTACTTAGAGCAGTTTCGAGTGTACATTCGAATAATACACACTCGAAAAGACTCGAACGCTATAATTTAGCTCAACAAGTGTCTATTTTTATTGGAAACATGCTAATGATCAGGACATGTTGGGCTATAGACCCACATGATCTTGATATTTTAGCCAAATTTTGAAGTCTAGGACTCATAAATAATATTTTCTACTTAGAGAAGTTTCGAGTGTACATTCAAAAAATACACACTCGAAAAGACTTGAACGCTATAATTTAGCTCAAGAGGTGTATATTTTGATTGAAAACATGATATATCAGGACATGTTGGTCTATAGACCCACATGATCTTGATATTTTATCCAAGTTTTGAAGCCTAAGCCTCAGAAACACGAATTTGCTACTTAGAGTAGTTTCGAGTGTACATTCGAATAATACACACTCGAAAAGACTCGAACGCTATAATTTAGCTCAACAGGTGTCTATTTTTATTGGAAACATGCTAATGATCAGGACATGTTGGATTATAGAACCACATGATCTTGATATTTTAGCCAAATTTTGAAGTCTAGGACTCATAAATAAGATTTTCTACTTAGAGAAGTTTCGAGTGTACATTCGAAAAATACACACTCGAAAAGACTTGAACGCTATAATTTAGCTCAAGAGGTGTCTATTTTGATTGAAAACATGATATATCAGGACATGTTGGTCTATAGACCCACATGATCTTGATATTTTAGCCAAGTTTTGAAGCCTAAGCCTCATAAACACGAATTTGCTACTTAGAGTAGTTTCGAGTGTACATTCGAATAATTCACACTCGAAAAGACTCGAACGCTATAATTTAGCTCAACAGGTGTCTATTTTTATTGGAAACATGCTAATGATCAGGACATGTTGGATTATAGACCCACATGATCTTGATATTTAAGCCAAATTTTGAAGTCTAGGCCTCATAAATAAGATTTTCTATTTAGAGAAGTTTCGAGTGTACATTCGAAAAATACACACACGAAAAGAATCGAACGCTATAATTTAGCTCAAGAGGTGTCTATTTTTATTGGAAACATGCTAATGATCAGGACATGTTGGTCTCTAGACCAACATGATCTTGATATTTTAGACAAGTTTTGAAGCCGGGGCCTCATAAACACGAATTTTCTACTTAGAGCAGTTTCGAGTGTACATTCGAATAATACACACTCGAAAAGACTCGAACGCTATAATTCAGCTCAACATGTGTCTATTTTTATCAGAAAGATGCTAATGATCAGGACATGTTGGTCTATAGACCCACATGATCTTAATATTTTAGCCAAATTTTGAAGTCTAGGCCTCATAAACAAGATTTTCTACTTAGAGAAGTTTCGAGTGTACATTCGAATAATACACACTCGAAAAGACTCGAACGCTATAATTTAGCTCAACATGTGTCTATTTTTATTGGAAACATGCTAATGATAAGGACATGTTGGTCTATAGACCCACATGATCTTGATATTTTATCCAAATTTTGAAGTCTAGGCCTCATAAACAAGATTTTCTACTTAGAGCAGTTTCGAGTGTACATTCGAATAATACACACTCGAAAAGACTCGAACGCTATAATTTAGCTCAACAGGTGTCTATTTTTATTGGAAACATGCTAATGATCAGGACATGTTGGTCTATAGACCCACATGATCTTGTTATTTTAGCCAAATTTTGAAGTCTAGGCCTCATAAATAAGATTTTCTACTTAGAGAAGTTTCGAGTGTACATTCGAAAAATACACACTCGAAAAGACTCGAACGCTATAATTTAGCTCAAGAGGTGTCTATTTTTATTGGAAAAATGCTAATATTCAGGACATGTTGGTCTATAAACCAACATAATCTTGATATTTTAGCCAAGTTTTGAAGCTTAGGCCTAATGAACACTAATTTTCTACTTAGAGCAGTTTCGAGTGTACATTCGAATAATACACACTCGAAAAGACTCGAACGCTATAATTTAGCTCAACAGGTGTCTATTTTTATTGGAAACATGCTAATGATCAGGACATGTTGGTCTATAGACCCACATGATCTTGTTATTTTAGCCAAATTTTGAAGTCTAGGCCTCATAAATAAGATTTTCTACTTAGAGAAGTTTCGAGTGTACATTCGAAAAATACACACTCGAAAAGACTCGAACGCTATAATTTAGCTCAAGAGGTGTCTATTTTTATTAGAAACATGCTAATATTCAGGACATGTTGGTCTATAGACCCACATGATCTTGATATTTTAGCCAAGTTTTGAAGTCTAGGCCTCATAAACCAGATTTTCTACTTAGAGAAGTTTCGAGTGTACATTCGAATAATACACACTCGAAAAGACTCGAACACTATAATTTAGCTCAAGAGGTGTCTATTTTTATTGAAACCATGCTAATTATCAGGACATGTTGGTCTATAGACCCACATGATCTTGATATTTTAGCCAAGTTTTGAAGCCTAGGCCTCATAAAAAGAATTTGCTACTTAGAGCAGTTTCGAGTGTACATTCGAATAATACACACTCGAAAAGACTCGAACGCTATAATTTAGCTCAACAAGTGTCTATTTTTATTGGAAACATGCTAATGATCAGGACATGTTGGGCTATAGACCCACATGATCTTGATATTTTAGCCAAATTTTGAAGTCTAGGACTCATAAATAAGATTTTCTACTTAGAGAAGTTTCGAGTGTACATTCAAAAAATACACACTCGAAAAGACTTGAACGCTATAATTTAGCTCAAGAGGTGTATATTTTGATTGAAAACATGATATATCAGGACATGTTGGTCTATAGACCCACATGATCTTGATATTTTAGCCAAGTTTTGAAGCATAAGCCTCAGAAACACGAATTTGCTTCTTAGAGTAGTTTCGAGTGTACATTCGAATAATACACACTCGAAAAGACTCGAACGCTATAATTTAGCTCAACAGGTGTCTATTTTTATTGGAAACATGCTAATGATCAGGACATGTTGGATTATAGAACCACATGATCTTGATATTTTAGCCAAATTTTGAAGTCTAGGCCTCATAAATAAGATTTTCTATTTAGAGAAGTTTCGAGTGTACATTCGAAAAATACACACACGAAAAGACTCGAACGGTATAATTTAGCTCAAGAGGTGTATATTTTTATTGGAAACATGCTAATGATCAGGACATGTTGGTCTCTAGACCAACATGATCTTGATATTTTAGACAAGTTTTGAAGCCTAGGCCTCATAAACACGAATTTTCTACTTAGAGCAGTTTCGAGTGTACATTCGAATAATACACACTCGAAAAGACTCGAATGCTATAATTCAGCTCAACATGTGTCTATTTTTATCGGAAACATGCTAATGATCAGGACATGTTGGTCTATAGACCCACATGATCTTAATATTTTAGCCAAATTTTTAAGTCTAGGCCTCATAAACAAGATTTTTCTACTTAGAGAAGTTTCGAGTGTACATTCGAATAATACACACTCGAAAAGACTCGAACGCTATAATTAAACTCAACAGGTGTCTATTTTTATTGGAAACATGCAAATGATAAGGACATGTTGGTCTATAGACCCACATGATCTTGATATTTTATCCAAATTTTATAGTCTAGGCCTCATAAACAAGATTTTCTACTTAGAGCAGTTTCGAGTGTACATTCGAATAATACACACTCGAAAAGACTCGAACGCTATAATTTAGCTCAACAGGTGTCTATTTTAATTGGAAACATGCTAATGATCAGGACATGTTGGGCTATAGACCCACATGATCTTGATATTTTAGCCAAATTTTGAAGTCTAGGACTCATAAATAAGATTTTCTACTTAGAGAAGTTTCGAGTGTACATTCGAAAAATACACACTCGAAAAGACTTGAACGCTATAATTTAGATCAAGAGGTGTCTATTTTGATTGAAAACATGATATATCAGGACATGTTGGTCTATAGACCCACATGATCTTGATATTTTAGCCAAGTTTTGAAGCCTAAGCCTCATAAACACGAATTTGCTACTTAGAGTAGTTTCGAGTGTACATTCGAATAATACACACTCGAAAAGACTCGAACGCTATAATTTAGCTCAACAGGTGTCTATTTTTATTGGAAACATGCTAATGATCAGGACATGTTGGATTATAGAACCACATGATCTTGATATTTTAGCCAAATTTTGAAGTCTAGGCCTCATAAATAAGATTTTCTATTTAGAGAAGTTTCGAGTGTACATTCGAAAAATACACACACGAAAAGACTCGAACGCTATAATTTAGCTCAAGAGGTGTATATTTTTATTGGAAACATGCTAATGATCAGGACATGTTGGTCTCTAGACCAACATGATCTTGATATTTTAGACAAGTTTTGAAGCCTAGGCCTCATAAACACGAATTTTCTACTTAGAGCAGTTTCGAGTGTACATTCGAATAATACACACTCGAAAAGACTCGAATGCTATAATTCAGCTCAACATGTGTCTATTTTTATCGGAAACATGCTAATGATCAGGACATGTTGGTCTATAGACCCACATGATCTTAATATTTTAGCCAAATTTTGAAGTCTAGGCCTCATAAACAAGATTTTTCTACTTAGAGAAGTTTCGAGTGTACATTCGAATAATACACACTCGAAAAGACTCGAACGCTATAATTTAGCTCAACAGGTGTCTATTTTTATTGGAAACATGCTAATGATCAGGACATGTTGGTCTATAGACCCACATGATCTTGATATTTTATCCAAATTTTGAAGTCTAGGCCTCATAAACAAGATTTTCTACTAAGAGCAGTTTCGAGTGTACATTCGAATAATACACACTCGAAAAGACTCGAACGCTATAATTTAGCTCAAGAGGTGTCTATTTTTATTGGAAACATGCTAATGATCAGGACATGTTGGTCTATAGACCAACATAATCTTGATATATTATCCAAGTTTTGAAGCCTAGGCCTCATAAACACGAATTTTCTACTTAGAGCAATTTCGAGTGTACATTCGAATAATACACAATCGAAAAGACTCGAACGCTATAATTCAGCTCAACAGGTGTCTATTTTTATCGGAAACATGCTAATGATCAGGACATGTTGGTCTATAGACCCACATGATCTTAATATTTTAGCCAAATTTTGAAGTATAGGCCTCATAAACAAGATTTTTCTACTTAGAGAAGTTTCGAGTGTACATTCGAATAATACACACTCGAAAAGACTCGAACGCTATAATTTAGCTCAACAGGTGTCTATTTTTATTGGAAACATGCTAATGATCAGGACATGTTGGTCTGTAGACCTACATGATCTTGATAATTTATCCAAATTTTGAAGTCTAGGCCTCATAAACAAGATTTTCTACTTAGAGCAGTTTCGAGTGTACATTCGAATAATACACACTCGAAAAGACTCGAACGCTATAATTTAGCTCAACAGGTGTCTATTTTTATTGGAAACATGCTAATGATCAGGACATGTTGGTCTATAGACCCAGATGATCTTGATATTTTATCCAAATTTTGAAGTCTAGGCCTCATAAACAAGATTTTCTACTTAGAGCAGTTTCGAGTGTACATTCGAATAATACACACTCGAAAAGACTCGAACGCTATAATTTAGCTCAACAGGTGTCTATTTTTATTGGAAACATGCTAATGATCAGGACATGTTGGTCTATAGACCCACATTATCTTGATATTTTATCCAAATTTTTAAGTCTAGGCTTCATAAACAAGATTTTCTACTTAGAGCAGTTTCGAGTGTACATTCGAATAATACACACTCGAAAAGACTCGAACGCTATAATTTAGCTCAACAGGTGTCTATTTTTATTGGAAACATGCTAATGATCAGGACATGTTGGTCTATAGACCCACATTATCTTGATATTTTATCCAAATTTTTAAGTCTAGGCCTCATAAACAAGATTTTCTACTTAGAGCAGTTTCGAGTGTACATTCGAATAATACACACTCGAAAAGACTCGAACGCTATAATTTAGCTCAACAGGTGTCTATTTTTATTGGAAACATGCTAATGATCAGGACATGTTGGTCTATAGACCCACATGATCTTGATAATTTAGCCAAATTTTGAAGTCTAGGCCTCATAATCAAGATTTGTCTACTTAGAGCAGTTTCGAGTGTACATTCGAATAATACACACTCGAAAAGACTCGAACGCTATAATTTAGCTCAACAGGTGTCTATTTTTATTGGAAACATGCTAATGATCAGGACATGTTGGTCTATAGATCCACATGATCTTGATATTTATCCAAATTTTGAATTCTAGGCCTCATAAACAAGATTTTCTACTTAGAGCAGTTTCGAGTGTACATTCGAATAATACACACTCGAAAAGACTCGAACGCTATAATTTAGCTCAACAGGTGTCTATTTTTATTGGAAACATGCTAATGATCAGGACATGTTGGTCTATAGACCCACATGATCTTGATATTTTATCCAAATTTTGAAGTCTAGGCCTCATAAACAAGATTTTATACTTAGAGCAGTTTCGAGTGTACATTCGAATAATACACACTCGAAAAGACTCGAACGCTATAATTTAGCTCAACAGGTGTGTATTTTTATTGGAAACATGCTAATGATCAGGACATGTTGGTCTAAAGACCCACATGATATTGATATTTTATCCAAATTTTGAAGTCTAGGCCTCATAAACAAGATTTTCTACTTAGAGCAGTTTCGAGTGTACATTCGAATAATACACACTCGAAAAGACTCGAACGCTATAATTTAGCTCAACAGGTGTCTATTTTTATTGGAAACATGCTAATGATCAGGACATGTTGGTCTATAGACCCACATGATCTTGATATTTTATCCAAATTTTGAAGTCTAGGCCTCATAAACAAGATTTTTCTACTTAGAGAAGTTTCGAGTGTACATTCGAATAATACACACTCGAAAAGACTCGAACGCTATAATTTAGCTCAACGGGTGTCTATTTTTATGGGAAACATGCTAATGATCAGGACATGTTGGTCTATAGACCCACATGATCTTAATATTTTAGCCAAATTTTGAAGTCTAGGCCTCATAAACAAGATTTTTCTACTTAGAGAAGTTTCGAGTGTACATTCGAATAATACACACTCGAAAAGACTCGAACGCTATAATTTAGCTCAACAGGTGTCTATTTTTATTGGAAACATGCTAATGATCAGGACATGTTGGTCTATAGACCCACATTATCTTAATATTTTAGCCAAATTTTGAAGTCTAGGACTCATAGACAAGATTTTCTACTTAGAGCAGTTTCGAGTGTACATTCGAATAATACACACTCGAACGCTATAATTTAGCTCAACAGGTGTCTATTTTTATTGGAAACATGCTAATGATCAGGACATGTTGGTCTATAGACCCACATGATCTTGGTATTTTATCCAAATTTTGAAGTCTAGGCCTCATAAACAAGATTTTCTACTTAGAGCAGTTTCGAGTGTACATTCGAATAATACACACTCGAAAAGACTCGAACGCTATAATTTAGCTCAACAGGTGTCTATTTTTATTGGAAACATGCTAATGATCAGGACATGTTGGTCTATAGACCCACATGATCTTGATATTTTATCCAAATTTTGAAGTCCAGGCCTCATAAACAAGATTTTATACTTAGAGCAGTTTCGAGTGTACATTCGAATAATACACACTCGAAAAGACTCGAACGCTATAATTTAGCTCAACATGTGTCTATTTTTATTGGAAACATGCTAATGATCAGGACATGATGGTCTATAGACCCACATGATCTTGATATTTTATCCAAATTTTCAAGTCTAGGCCTCATAAAAAAAAATTCTACTTAGAGCAGTTTCGAGTGTACATTCGAATAATACACACTCGAAAAGACTCGAACGCTATAATTTAGCTCAACAGGTGTCTATTTTTATTGGAAACATGCTAATGATCAGGACATGTTGGTCTATAGACCCACATGATCTTGATAATTTAGCCAAATTTTGAAGTCTAGGCCTCATAAATAAGATTTTCTACTTAGAGAAGTTTCGAGTGTACATTCGAAAAATACACACACGAAAAGACTCGAACGCTATAATTTAGCTCAAGAGGTGTATATTTTTATTGGAAACATGCTAATGATCAGGACATGTTGGTCTCTAGACCAACATGATCTTGATATTTTAGACAAGTTTTGAAGCCTAGGCCTCATAAACACGAATTTTCTACTTAGAGCAGTTTCGAGTGTACATTCGAATAATACACACTCGAAAAGACTCGAATGCTATAATTCAGCTCAACATGTGTCTATTTTTATCGGAAACATGCTAATGATCAGGACATGTTGGTCTATAGACCCACATGATCTTAATATTTTAGCCAAATTTTTAAGTCTAGGCCTCATAAACAAGATTTTTCTACTTAGAAAAGTTTCGAGTGTACATTCGAATAATACACACTCGAAAAGACTCGAACGCTATAATTAAACTCAACATGTGTCTATTTTTATTGGAAACATGCTAATGATAAGGACATGTTGGTCTATAGACCCACATGATCTTGATATTTTATCCAAATTTTATAGTCTAGGCCTCATAAACAAGATTTTCTACTTAGAGCAGTTTCGAGTGTACATTCGAATAATACACACTCGAAAAGACTCGAACGCTATAATTTAGCTCAACAGGTGTCTATTTTAATTGGAAACATGCTAATGATCAGGACATGTTGGGCTATAGACCCACATGATCTTGATATTTTATCCAAATTTTGAAGTCTAGGACTCATAAATAAGATTTTCTACTTAGAGAAGTTTCGAGTGTACATTCGAAAAATACACACTCGAAAAGACTTGAACGCTATAATTTAGCTCAAGAGGTGTCTATTTTGATTGAAAACATGATATGTCAGGACATGTTGGTCTATAGACCCACATGATCTTGATATTTTAGCCAAGTTTTGAAGCCTAAGCCTCATAAACACGAATTTGCTACTTAGAGTAGTTTCGAGTGTACATTCGAATAATACACACTCGAAAAGACTCGAACGCTATAATTTAGCTCAACAGGTGTCTATTTTTATTGGAAACATGCTAATGATCAGGACATGTTGGATTATAGACCCACATGATCTTGATATTTAAGCCAAATTTTGAAGTCTAGGCCTCATAAATAAGATTTTCTATTTAGAGAAGTTTCGAGTGTACATTCGAAAAATACACACACGAAAAGAATCGAACGCTATAATTTAGCTCAAGAGGTGTCTATTTTTATTGGAAACATGCTAATGATCAGGACATGTTGGTCTCTAGACCAACATGATCTTGATATTTTAGACAAGTTTTGAAGCCTAGGCCTCATAAACACGAATTTTCTACTTAGAGCAGTTTCGAGTGTACATTCGAATAATACACACTCGAAAAGACTCGAACGCTATAATTCAGCTCAACATGTGTCTATTTTTATCGGAAAGATGCTAATGATCAGGACATGTTGGTCTATAGACCCACATGATCTTAATATTTTAGCCAAATTTTGAAGTCTAGGCCTCATAAACAAGATTTTCTACTTAGAGAAGTTTCGAGTGTACATTCGAATAATACACACTCGAAAAGACTCGAACGCTATAATTTAGCTCAACATGTGTCTATTTTTATTGGAAACATGCTAATGATAAGGACTTGTTGGTCTATAGACCCACATGATCTTGATATTTTATCCAAATTTTGAAGTCTAGGCCTCATAAACAAGATTTTCTACTTAGAGCAGTTTCGAGTGTACATTCGAATAATACACACTCGAAAAGACTCGAACGCTATAATTTAGCTCAACAGGTGTCTATTTTTATTGGAAACATGCTAATGATCAGGACATGTTGGTCTATAGACCCACATGATCTTGTTATTTTAGCCAAATTTTGAAGTCTAGGCCTCATAAACAAAATTTTCTACTTAGAGAAGTTTCGAGTGTACATTCGAATAATACACACTCGAAAAGACTCGAACGCTATAATTTAGCTCAAGAGGTGTCTATTTTTATTGAAACCATGCTAATTATCAGGACATGTTGGTCTATAGACCCACATGATCTTGATATTTTAGCCAAGTTTTGAAGCCGGAGCCTCATAACCACGAATTTGCTACTTAGAGTAGTTTCGAGTGTACATTCGAATAATACACACTCGAAAAGACTCGAACGCTATAATTCAGCTCAACAGGTGTCTATTTTTATCGGAAACATGCTAATGATCAGGACATGTTGGTCTATAGACCACATGATTTTAATATTTTAGCCAAATTTTGAAGTCTAGGCCTCATATGCAAGATTTTTCTACTTAGAGAAGTTTCGAGTGTACATTCGAATAATACACACTCGAAAAGACTCGAACGCTATAATTTAGCTCAACAGGTGTCTATTTTTATTGGAAACATGCTAATGATCAGGACATGTTGGTCTATAGACCCACATGATCTTGATATTTTATCCAAATTTTGAAGTCTAGGCCTCATAAACAAGACTTTCTACTTAGAGCAGTTTCGAGTGTACATTCGAATAATACACACTCGAAAAGACTCGAACGCTATAATTTAGCTCAAGAGGTTTCTATTTTTATTGAAACCATGCTAATTATCAGAACATGTTGGTCTATAGACCCACATGATCTTGATATTTTAGCCAAGTTTTGAAGCCTAGGCCTCATAAAAAGAATTTGCTACTTAGAGCAGTTTCGAGTGTACATTCGAATAATACACACTCGAAAAGACTCGAACGCTATAATTTAGCTCAACAAGTGTCTATTTTTATTGGAAACATGCTAATGATCAGGACATGTTGGGCTATAGACCCACATGATCTTGATATTTTAGCCAAATTTTGAAGTCTAGGACTCATAAATAATATTTTCTACTTAGAGAAGTTTCGAGTGTACATTCAAAAAATACACACTCGAAAAGACTTGAACGCTATAATTTAGCTCAAGAGGTGTATATTTTGATTGAAAACATGATATATCAGGACATGTTGGTCTATAGACCCACATGATCTTGATATTTTATCCAAGTTTTGAAGCCTAAGCCTCAGAAACACGAATTTGCTACTTAGAGTAGTTTCGAGTGTACATTCGAATAATACACACTCGAAAAGACTCGAACGCTATAATTTAGCTCAACAGGTGTCTATTTTTATTGGAAACATGCTAATGATCAGGACATGTTGGATTATAGAACCACATGATCTTGATATTTTAGCCAAATTTTGAAGTCTAGGACTCATAAATAAGATTTTCTACTTAGAGAAGTTTCGAGTGTACATTCGAAAAATACACACTCGAAAAGACTTGAACGCTATAATTTAGCTCAAGAGGTGTCTATTTTGATTGAAAACATGATATATCAGGACATGTTGGTCTATAGACCCACATGATCTTGATATTTTAGCCAAGTTTTGAAGCCTAAGCCTCATAAACACGAATTTGCTACTTAGAGTAGTTTCGAGTGTACATTCGAATAATTCACACTCGAAAAGACTCGAACGCTATAATTTAGCTCAACAGGTGTCTATTTTTATTGGAAACATGCTAATGATCAGGACATGTTGGATTATAGACCCACATGATCTTGATATTTAAGCCAAATTTTGAAGTCTAGGCCTCATAAATAAGATTTTCTATTTAGAGAAGTTTCGAGTGTACATTCGAAAAATACACACACGAAAAGAATCGAACGCTATAATTTAGCTCAAGAGGTGTCTATTTTTATTGGAAACATGCTAATGATCAGGACATGTTGGTCTCTAGACCAACATGATCTTGATATTTTAGACAAGTTTTGAAGCCGGGGCCTCATAAACACGAATTTTCTACTTAGAGCAGTTTCGAGTGTACATTCGAATAATACACACTCGAAAAGACTCGAACGCTATAATTCAGCTCAACATGTGTCTATTTTTATCGGAAAGATGCTAATGATCAGGACATGTTGGTCTATAGACCCACATGATCTTAATATTTTAGCCAAATTTTGAAGTCTAGGCCTCATAAACAAGATTTTCTACTTAGAGAAGTTTCGAGTGTACATTCGAATAATACACACTCGAAAAGACTCGAACGCTATAATTTAGCTCAACATGTGTCTATTTTTATTGGAAACATGCTAATGATAAGGACATGTTGGTCTATAGACCCACATGATCTTGATATTTTATCCAAATTTTGAAGTCTAGGCCTCATAAACAAGATTTTCTACTTAGAGCAGTTTCGAGTGTACATTCGAATAATACACACTCGAAAAGACTCGAACGCTATAATTCAGCTCAACATGTGTCTATTTTTATCGGAAAGATGCTAATGATCAGGACATGTTGGTCTATAGACCCACATGATCTTAATATTTTAGCCAAATTTTGAAGTCTAGGCCTCATAAACAAGATTTTCTACTTAGAGAAGTTTCGAGTGTACATTCGAATAATACACACTCGAAAAGACTCGAACGCTATAATTTAGCTCAACATGTGTCTATTTTTATTGGAAACATGCTAATGATCAGGACATGTTGGTCTATAGACCCACATGATCTTGTTATTTTAACCAAATTTTGAAGCCTAGGCCTCATAAACACGAATTTTCTACTTAGAGAAGTTTCGAGTGTACATTCGAATAATACACACTCGAAAAGACTCGAACGCTATAATTTAGCTCAAAAGGTGTCTATTTTTATTGGAAACATGCTAATGATCAGGACATGTTGGTCTATAGACCCACATGATCTTGATATTTTATCCAAATTTTGAAGTCTAGGCCTCATAAACCAGATTTTCTACTTAGAGCAGTTTCGAGTGTACATTCGAATAATACACACTCGAAAAGACTCGAACGCTATAATTTAGCTCAACAGGTGTCTATTTTTATTGGAAACATGCTAATGATCAGGACATGTTGGTCTATAGACCCACATGATCTTGATAATTTAGCCAAATTTTGAAGTCTAGGCCTCATAAATAAGATTTTCTACTTAGAGAAGTTTCGAGTCTACATTCGAAAAATACACACACGAAAAGACTCGAACGCTATAATTTAGCTCAAGAGGTGTCTATTTTTATTGGAAACATGCTAATGATCAGGACATGTTGGTCTATAGACCAACATAATCTTGATATTTTAGCCAAGTTTTGAAGCCTAGGCCTCATAAACACGAATTTTCTACTTAGAGCAGTTTCGAGTGTACATTCGAATAATACACAATCGAAAAGACTCGAATACTATAATTCAGCTCAACAAGTGTCTATTTTTATCGGAAACATGCTAATGATCAGGACATGTTGGTCTATAGAACCACATGATCTTAATATTTTAGCCAAATTTTGAAGTCTAGGCCTCATAAACAAGATTTTTCTACTTAGAGAAGTTTCGAGTGTACATTCGAATAATACACACTCGAAAAGACTCGAACGCTATAATTTAGCTCAACAGGTGTCTATTTTTATTGGAAACATGCTAATGATCAGGACATGTTGGTCTATAGACCAACATAATCTTGATATTTTAGCCAAGTTTTGAAGCCTAGGCCTCATAAACACGAATTTTCTACTTAGAGCAGTTTCGAGTGTACATTCGAATAATACACAATCGAAAAGACTCGAACGCTATAATTTAGCTCAAGAGGTGTCTATTTTTATCGGAAACATTCTAATGATCAGGACATGTTGGTCTATAGACCTACATGATCTTAATATTTTAGACAAATTTTGAAGTCTAGGCCTCATAAACAAGATTTTTCTACTTAGAGAAATTTCGAGTGTACATTCGAATAATACACACTCGAAAAGACTCGAACGCTATAATTTAGATCAACAGGTGTCTATTTTTATTGGAAACATGCTAATGATCAGGACATGTTGGTCTATAGACCCACGTGATCTTGATATTTTATCCAAATTTTGAAGTCTAGGCCTCATAAACAAGATTTTCTACTTAGAGCAGTTTCGAGTGTACATTCGAATAATACACACTCGAAAAGACTCGAACGCTATAATTTAGCTCAACAGGTGTCTATTTTTATTGGAAACATGCTAATGATCAGGACATGTTGGTCTATAGACCCACATGATCTTGATATTTTATCCAAATTTTGAAGTCTAAGCCTCATAAACAAGATTTTCTACTTAGAGCAGTTTCGAGTGTACATTCGAATAATACACACTCGAAAAGACTCGAACGCTATAATTTAGCTCAACAGGTGTCTATTTTTATTGGAAACATGCTAATGATCAGGACATGTTGGTCTATAGACCTACATGATCTTGATATTTATCCAAATTTTGAAGTCTAAGCCTCATAAACAAGATTTCCTACTTAGAGCAGTTTCGAGTGTACATTCGAATAATACACACTCGAAAAGACTCGAACGCTATAATTTAGCTCAACAGGTGTCTATTTTTATTGGAAACATGCTAATGATCAGGACATGTTGGTCTATAGACCCACATGATCTTGATATTTTATCCAAACTTTGAAGTCTAGGCCTCATAAACAAGATTTTCTACTTAGAGCAGTTTCGAGTGTACATTCGAATAATACACACTCGAAAAGACTCGAACGCTATAATTTAGCTCAACAGGTGTCTATTTTTATTGGAAACATGCTAATGATCAGGACATGTTGGTCTCTAGACCAACATGATCTTGATATTTTAGACAAGTTTTGAAGCCTAGGCCTCATAAACACGAATTTTCTACTTAGAGCAGTTTCGAGTGTACATTCGAATAATACACACTCGAAAAGACTCGAATGCTATAATTCAGCTCAACATGTGTCTATTTTTATCGGAAACATGCTAATGATCAGGACATGTTGGTCTATAGACCCACATGATCTTAATATTTTAGCCAAATTTTTAAGTCTAGGCCTCATAAACAAGATTTTTCTACTTAGAGAAGTTTCGAGTGTACATTCGAATAATACACACTCGAAAAGACTCGAACGCTATAATTAAACTCAACAGGTGTCTATTTTTATTGGAAACATGCAAATGATAAGGACATGTTGGTCTATAGACCCACATGATCTTGATATTTTATCCAAATTTTATAGTCTAGGCCTCATAAACAAGATTTTCTACTTAGAGCAGTTTCGAGTGTACATTCGAATAATACACACTCGAAAAGACTCGAACGCTATAATTTAGCTCAACAGGTGTCTATTTTAATTGGAAACATGCTAATGATCAGGACATGTTGGTCTATAGACCCACATGATCTTGTTATTTTACCCAAATTTTGAAGTCTAGGCCTCATAAATAAGATTTGCTACTTAGAGAAGTTTCGAGTGTACATTCGAAAAATACACACTCGAAAAGACTCGAACGCTATAATTTAGCTCAAGAGGTGTCTATTTTTATTAGAAACATGCTAATATTCAGGACATGTTGGTCTATAGACCCACATGATCTTGATATTTTAGCCAAGTTTTGAAGCCGGAGCCTCATAACCACGAATTTGCTACTTAGAGTAGTTTCGAGTGTACATTCGAATAATACACACTCGAAAAGACTCGAACGCTATAATTCAGCTCAACAGGTGTCTATTTTTATCGGAAACATGCTAATGATCAGGACATGTTGGTCTATAGACCCACATGATCTTAATATTTTAGCCAAATTTTGAAGTCTAGGCCTCATATGCAAGATTTTTCTACTTAGAGAAGTTTCGAGTGTACATTCGAATAATACACACTCGAAAAGACTCGAACGCTATAATTTAGCTCAACAGGTGTCTATTTTTATTGGAAACATGCTAATGATCAGGACATGTTGGTCTATAGACCCACATGATCTTGATATTTTATCCAAATTTTGAAGTCTAGGCCTCATAAACAAGACTTTCTACTTAGAGCAGTTTCGAGTGTACATTCAAAAAATACACACTCGAAAAGACTTGAACGCTATAATTTAGCTCAAGAGGTGTATATTTTGATTGAAAACATGATATATCAGGACATGTTGGTCTATAGACCCACATGATCTTGATATTTTATCCAAGTTTTGAAGCCTAAGCCTCAGAAACACGAATTTGCTACTTAGAGTAGTTTCGAGTGTACATTCGAATAATACACACTCGAAAAGACTCGAACGCTATAATTTAGCTCAACAGGTGTCTATTTTTATTGGAAACATGCTAATGATCAGGACATGTTGGATTATAGAACCACATGATCTTGATATTTTAGCCAAATTTTGAAGTCTAGGACTCATAAATAAGATTTTCTACTTAGAGAAGTTTCGAGTGTACATTCGAAAAATACACACTCGAAAAGACTTGAACGCTATAATTTAGCTCAAGAGGTGTCTATTTTGATTGAAAACATGATATATCAGGACATGTTGGTCTATAGACCCACATGATCTTGATATTTTAGCCAAGTTTTGAAGCCTAAGCCTCATAAACACGAATTTGCTACTTAGAGTAGTTTCGAGTGTACATGCGAATAATTCACACTCGAAAAGACTCGAACGCTATAATTTAGCTCAACAGGTGTCTATTTTTATTGGAAACATGCTAATGATCAGGACATGTTGGATTATAGACCCACATGATCTTGATATTTTAGCCAAGTTTTGAATCCTAGGCCTCATAAAAAGAATTTGCTACTTAGAGCAGTTTCGAGTGTACATTCGAATAATACACACTCGAAAAGACTCGAACGCTATAATTTAGCTCAACAAGTGTCTATTTTTATTGGAAACATGCTAATGATCAGGACATGTTGGGCTATAGACCCACATGATCTTGATATTTTAGCCAAATTTTGAAGTCTAGGACTCATAAATAATATTTTCTACTTAGAGAAGTTTCGAGTGTACATTCAAAAAATACACACTCGAAAAGACTTGAACGCTATAATTTAGCTCAAGAGGTGTATATTTTGATTGAAAACATGATATATCAGGACATGTTGGTCTATAGACCCACATGATCTTGATATTTTATCCAAGTTTTGAAGCCTAAGCCTCAGAAACACGAATTTGCTACTTAGAGTAGTTTCGAGTGTACATTCGAATAATACACACTCGAAAAGACTCGAACGCTATAATTTAGCTCAACAGGTGTCTATTTTTATTGGAAACATGCTAATGATCAGGACATGTTGGATTATAGAACCACATGATCTTGATATTTTAGCCAAATTTTGAAGTCTAGGACTCATAAATAAGATTTTCTACTTAGAGAAGTTTCGAGTGTACATTCGAAAAATACACACTCGAAAAGACTTGAACGCTATAATTTAGCTCAAGAGGTGTCTATTTTGATTGAAAACATGATATATCAGGACATGTTGGTCTATAGACCCACATGATCTTGATATTTTAGCCAAGTTTTGAAGCCTAAGCCTCATAAACACGAATTTGCTACTTAGAGTAGTTTCGAGTGTACATTCGAATAATTCACACTCGAAAAGACTCGAACGCTATAATTTAGCTCAACAGGTGTCTATTTTTATTGGAAACATGCTAATGATCAGGACATGTTGGATTATAGACCCACATGATCTTGATATTTAAGCCAAATTTTGAAGTCTAGGCCTCATAAATAAGATTTTCTATTTAGAGAAGTTTCGAGTGTACATTCGAAAAATACACACACGAAAAGAATCGAACGCTATAATTTAGCTCAAGAGGTGTCTATTTTTATTGGAAACATGCTAATGATCAGGACATGTTGGTCTCTAGACCAACATGATCTTGATATTTTAGACAAGTTTTGAAGCCGGGGCCTCATAAACACGAATTTTCTACTTAGAGCAGTTTCGAGTGTACATTCGAATAATACACACTCGAAAAGACTCGAACGCTATAATTCAGCTCAACATGTGTCTATTTTTATCGGAAAGATGCTAATGATCAGGACATGTTGGTCTATAGACCCACATGATCTTAATATTTTAGCCAAATTTTGAAGTCTAGGCCTCATAAACAAGATTTTCTACTTAGAGAAGTTTCGAGTGTACATTCGAATAATACACACTCGAAAAGACTCGAACGCTATAATTTAGCTCAACATGTGTCTATTTTTATTGGAAACATGCTAATGATAAGGACATGTTGGTCTATAGACCCACATGATCTTGATATTTTATCCAAATTTTGAAGTCTAGGCCTCATAAACAAGATTTTCTACTTAGAGCAGTTTCGAGTGTACATTCGAATAATACACACTCGAAAAGACTCGAACGCTATAATTTAGCTCAACAGGTGTTTATTTTAATTGGAAACATGCTAATGATCATGACATGTTGGTCTATAGACCCACATGATCTTGATATTTTATCCAAATTTTGAAGTCTAGGCCTCATAAACAAGATTTTCTACTTAGAGCAGTTTCGAGTGTACATTCGAATAATACACACTCGAAAAGACTCGAACGCTATAATTTAGCTCAACAGGTGTCTATTTTTATTTGAAACATGCAAATGATCAGGACATTTTGGTCTATAGACCCACATGATCTTGATAATTTAGCCAAATTTTGAAGTCTAGGCATCATAAATAAGATTTTCTACTTAGAGAAGTTTCGAGTGTACATTCGAAAATATACACACGAAAAGACTCGAACGCTATAATTTAGCTCAAGAGGTGTCTATTTTTATTGGAAACATGCTAATGATCAGGACATGTTGGTCTATAGACCCACATGATCTTAATATTTTAGCCAAATTTTGAAGTCTAGGCCTCATAAACAAGATTTTTATACTTAAAGCAGTTTCGAGTGTACATTCGAATAATACACAGTCGAAAAGACTCGAACGCTATAATTCAGCTCAACAGGTGTCTATTTTTATCGGAAACATGCTAATGATCAGGACATGTTGGTCTATAGACCCACATGATCTTAATATTTTAGCCAAATTTTGAAGTCTAGGCCTCATATGCAAGATTTTTCTACTTAGAGAAGTTTCGAGTGTACATTCGAATAATACACACTCGAAAAGACTCGAACGCTATAATTTAGCTCAACAGGTGTCTATTTTTATTGGAAACATGCTAATGATCAGGACATGTTGGTCTGTAGACCCACATGATCTTGATATTTTATCCAAATTTTGAAGTCTAGGCCTCATAAACAAGATTTTCTACTTAGAGCAGTTTCGAGTGTACATTCGAATAATACACACTCGAAAAGACTCGAACGCTATAATTTAGCTCAACAGGTGTCTATTTTTATTGGAAACATGCTAATGATCATGACATGTTAGTCTATAGACCCACATGATCTTGATATTTTATCCAAATTTTGAAGTCTAGGCCTCATAAACAAGATTTTCTACTTAGAGCAGTTTCGAGTGTACATTCCAATAATAACACTCGAAAAGACTCGAACGCTATAATTTAGCTCAACAGGTGTCTATTTTTATTGGAAACATGCTAATGATCAGGACATGTTGGTCTATAGACCCACATGATCTTGATATTTTATCCAAATTTTGAAGTCTAGGCCTCATAAACAAGATTTTCTACTTAGAGTAGTTTCGAGTGTACATTTGAATAATACACACTCGAAAAGACTCGAACGCTATAATTTAGCTCAACAGGTGTCTATTTTTATTGGAAACATGCTAATGATCAGGACATGTTGGTCTATAGACCCACATGATCTTGATATTTTATCCAAATTTTGAAGTCTAGGCCTCATAAACAAGATTTTTCTACTTAGAGAAATTTTGAGTGTACATTCAAATAATACACACTCGAAAAGACTCGAACGCTATAATTTAGCTCAACAGGTGTCTATTTTTATTGGAAACATGCTAATGATCAGGACATGTTGGTCTATAGACCCACATGATCTTGATATTTTATCCAAATTTTGAAGTCTAGGCCTCATAGAAAAGATTTTCTACTTAGAGCAGTTTCGAGTGTACATTCGAATAATACACACTCGAAAAGACTCGAACGCTATAATTTAGCTCAACAGGTGTCTATTTTTATTGGAAACATGCTAATGATCAGGACATGTTGGTCTATAGACCCACATGATCTTGATATTTTATCCAAGTTTTGAAGTCTAGGCCTCATAAACAAGATTTTCTACTTAGAGCAGTTTCGAGTGTACATTCGAATAATACACACTCGAAAAGACTCGAACGCTATAATTTAGCTCAACAGGTGTCTATTTTTATTGGAAACATGCTAATGATCAGGACATGTTGGTCTATAGACCCACATGATCTTGATATTTTATCCAAATTTTGAAGTCTAGGCCTCATAAACAATATTTTCTACTTAGAGAAGTTTCGAGTGTACATTCGAAAAATACACACTCGAAAAGACTCGAATGCTATAATTTAGCTCAACAGGTGTCTATTTTTATCGGAAACATGCTAATGATCAGGACATGTTGGTCTATAGACCCACATGATCTTAATATTTTAGCCAAATTTTGAAGTCTAGGCCTCATAAACAAAACTTTTCTACTTAGAGAAGTTTCGAGTGTACATTCGAATAATACACACTCGAAAAGACTCGAACGCTATAATTTAGCTCAACAGGTGTCTATTTTTATTGGAAACATGCTAATGATCAGGGCATGTTGGTCTATAGACCCACATGATCTTGATATTTTATCCAAAATTTGAAGTCTAAGCCTCATAAACAAGATTTTCTACTTAGAGCAGTTTCGAGTGTACATTCGAATAATACACACTCGAAAAGACTCGAACGCTATAATTTAGCTCAACAGGTGTCTATTTTTATCGTAAACATGCTAATGATAGGGACATGTTGGTCTATATACCCACATGATCTTAATATTTTAGCCAAATTTTGAAGTCTAGGCCTCATAAACAAGATTTTTCTACTTAGAGAAGTTTCGAGTGTACATTCAAATAATACACACTCGAAAAGACTCGAACGCTATAATTTAGCTCAACAGGTGTCTATTTTTATTGGAAACATGCTAATGATCAGGACATGTTGGTCTATAGACCCACATGATCTTGATATTTTATCCAAATTTTGAAGTCTAGGCCTCATAGACAAGATTTTCTACTTAGAGCAGTTTCGAGTGTACATTCGAATAATACACACTCGAAAAGACTCGAACGCTATAATTTAGCTCAACAGGTGTCTATTTTTATTGGAAACATGCTAATGATCAGGACATTTTGGTCTATAGACCCACATGATCTTGATAATTTAGCCAAATTTTGAAGTCTAGGCCTCAAAAACAAGATTTTTCTGCTTATAGAAGTTTCGAGTGTACATTCGAATAATACACACTCGAAAAGACTCGAACGCTATAATTTAGCTCAACAGGTGTCTATTTTTATTGGAAACATGCTAATGATCAGGACATGTTGGTCTATAGACCCACATGATCTTGATATTTTATCCAAATTTTGAAGTCTAGGCCTCATAAACAAGATTTTCTACTTAGAGCAGTTTCGAGTGTACATTCGAATAATACACACTCGAAAAGACTCGAACGCTATAATTTAGCTCAACAGGTGTCTATTTTTATTGGAAACATGCTAATGATCAGGACATGTTGGTCTATAGACCCACATGATCTTGTTATTTTAGCCAAATTTTGAAGTCTAGGCCTCATAAACAAAATTTTCTACTTAGAGAAGTTTCGAGTGTACATTCGAATAATACACACTCGAAAAGACTCGAACGCTATAATTTAGCTCAAGAGGTGTCTATTTTTATTGAAACCATGCTAATTATCAGGACATGTTGGTCTATAGACCCACATGATCTTGATATTTTAGCCAAGTTTTGAAGCCGGAGCCTCATAACCACGAATTTGCTACTTAGAGTAGTTTCGAGTGTACATTCGAATAATACAC
Organism: Papaver somniferum; assembly: GCF_003573695.1. Taxonomy (NCBI): domain Eukaryota; kingdom Viridiplantae; phylum Streptophyta; class Magnoliopsida; order Ranunculales; family Papaveraceae; genus Papaver; species Papaver somniferum. The sequence continues at coordinate 215,133 of NW_020622602.1, forward strand.
ACTCGAAAAGACTCGAACGCTATAATTTAGCTCAACATGTGTCTATTTTTATTGGAAACATGCTAATGATAAGGACATGTTGGTCTATAGACCCACATGATCTTGATATTTTATCCAAATTTTGAAGTCTAGGCCTCATAAACAAGATTTTCTACTTAGAGCAGTTTCGAGTGTACATTCGAATAATACACACTCGAAAAGACTCGAACGCTATAATTTAGCTCAACAGGTGTCTATTTTTATTGGAAACATGCTAATGATCAGGACATGTTGGTCTATAGACCCACATGATCTTGTTATTTTAGCCAAATTTTGAAGTCTAGGCCTCATAAACAAAATTTTCTACTCCAGAAGTTTCGAGTGTACATTCGAATAATACACACTCGAAAAGACTCGAACGCTATAATTTAGCTCAAGAGGTGTCTATTTTTATTGAAACCATGCTAATTATCAGAACATGTTGGTCTATAGACCCACATGATCTTGATATTTTAGCCAAGTTTTGAAGCCGGAGCCTCATAACCACGAATTTGCTACTTAGAGTAGTTTCGAGTGTACATTCGAATAATACACACTCGAAAAGACTCGAACGCTATAATTCAGCTCAACAGGTGTCTATTTTTATCGGAAACATGCTAATGATCAGGACATGTTGATCTATAGACCCACATGATCTTAATATTTTAGACAAATTTTGAAGTCTAGGCCTCATATGCAAGATTTTTCTACTTAGAGAAGTTTCGAGTGTACATTCGAATAATACACACTCGAAAAGACTCGAACGCTATAATTTAGCTCAACAGGTGTCTATTTTTATTGGAAACATGCTAATGATCAGGACATGTTGGTCTATAGACCCACATGATCTTGATATTTTATCCAAATTTTGAAGTCTAGGCCTCATAAACAAGACTTTCTACTTAGAGCAGTTTCGAGTGTACATTCGAATAATACACACTCGAAAAGACTCGAACGCTATAATTTAGCTCAAGAGGTTTCTATTTTTATTGAAACCATGCTAATTATCAGAACATGTTGGTCTATAGACCCACATGATCTTGATATTTTAGCCAAGTTTTGAATCCTAGGCCTCATAAAAAGAATTTGCTACTTAGAGCAGTTTCGAGTGTACATTCGAATAATACACACTCGAAAAGACTCGAACGCTATAATTTAGCTCAACAAGTGTCTATTTTTATTGGAAACATGCTAATGATCAGGACATGTTGGGCTATAGACCCACATGATCTTGATATTTTAGCCAAATTTTGAAGTCTAGGACTCATAAATAATATTTTCTACTTAGAGAAGTTTCGAGTGTACATTCAAAAAATACACACTCGAAAAGACTTGAACGCTATAATTTAGCTCAAGAGGTGTATATTTTGATTGAAAACATGATATATCAGGACATGTTGGTCTATAGACCCACATGATCTTGATATTTTATCCAAGTTTTGAAGCCTAAGCCTCAGAAACACGAATTTGCTACTTAGAGTAGTTTCGAGTGTACATTCGAATAATACACACTCGAAAAGACTCGAACGCTATAATTTAGCTCAACAGGTGTCTATTTTTATTGGAAACATGCTAATGATCAGGACATGTTGGATTATAGAACCACATGATCTTGATATTTTAGCCAAATTTTGAAGTCTAGGACTCATAAATAAGATTTTCTACTTAGAGAAGTTTCGAGTGTACATTCGAAAAATACACACTCGAAAAGACTTGAACGCTATAATTTAGCTCAAGAGGTGTCTATTTTGATTGAAAACATGATATATCAGGACATGTTGGTCTATAGACCCACATGATCTTGATATTTTAGCCAAGTTTTGAAGCCTAAGCCTCATAAACACGAATTTGCTACTTAGAGTAGTTTCGAGTGTACATTCGAATAATTCACACTCGAAAAGACTCGAACGCTATAATTTAGCTCAACAGGTGTCTATTTTTATTGGAAACATGCTAATGATCAGGACATGTTGGATTATAGACCCACATGATCTTGATATTTAAGCCAAATTTTGAAGTCTAGGCCTCATAAATAAGATTTTCTATTTAGAGAAGTTTCGAGTGTACATTCGAAAAATACACACACGAAAAGAATCGAACGCTATAATTTAGCTCAAGAGGTGTCTATTTTTATTGGAAACATGCTAATGATCAGGACATGTTGGTCTCTAGACCAACATGATCTTGATATTTTAGACAAGTTTTGAAGCCGGGGCCTCATAAACACGAATTTTCTACTTAGAGCAGTTTCGAGTGTACATTCGAATAATACACACTCGAAAAGACTCGAACGCTATAATTCAGCTCAACATGTGTCTATTTTTATCGGAAAGATGCTAATGATCAGGACATGTTGGTCTATAGACCCACATGATCTTAATATTTTAGCCAAATTTTGAAGTCTAGGCCTCATAAACAAGATTTTCTACTTAGAGAAGTTTCGAGTGTACATTCGAATAATACACACTCGAAAAGACTCGAACGCTATAATTTAGCTCAACATGTGTCTATTTTTATTGGAAACATGCTAATGATCAGGACATGTTGGTCTATAGACCCACATGATCTTGATATTTTATCCAAATTTTGAAGTCTAGGCCTCATAAACAAGATTTTCTACTTAGAGCAGTTTCGAGTGTACATTCGAATAATACACACTCGAAAAGACTCGAACGCTATAATTTAGCTCTACAGGTGTCTATTTTTATCGGAAACATGCTAATGATCAGGACATGTTGGTCTATAGACCCACATGATCTTAATATTTTAGCCAAATTTTGAAGTCTAGGCCTCATAAACAAGATTTTTCTACTTAGAGAAGTTTCGAGTGTACATTCGAATAATACACACTCGAAAAGACTTGAACGCTATAATTTAGCTTAACAGGTGTGTATTTTTATTGGAAACATGCTAATGATCATGACATGTTGGTCTATAGACCCACATGATCTTGATATTTTATCCAAATTTTGAAGTCTAGGCCTCATAAACAAGATTTTCTACTTAGAGCAGTTTCGAGTGTACATTCGAATAATACACACTCGAAAAGACTCGAACGCTATAATTTAGCTCTACAGGTGTCTATTTTTATTGGAAACATGCTAATGATCAGGACATTTTGGTCTATAGACCCACATGATCTTGATAATTTAGCCAAATTTTGAAGTCTAGGCATCATAAATAAGATTTTCTACTTAGAGAAGTTTCGAGTGTACATTCGAAAAATACACACACGGAAAGACTCGAACGCTATAATTTAGCTCAAGAGGTGTCTATTTTTATTGGAAACATGCTAATGATCAGTACATGTTGGTCTATAGACCCACATCATCTTAATATTTTAGCCAAATTTTGAAGTCTAGGCCTCATAAACAAGATTTTTCTACTTAGAGCAGTTTCGAGTGTACATTCAAATAATACACAATCGAAAAGACTCGAACGCTATAATTCAGCTCAACAGGTGTCTATTTTTATCGGAAACATGCTAATGATCAGGACATGTTGGTCTATAGACCCACATGATCTTAATATTTTAGCCAAATTTTAAAGTCTAGGCCTCATAAATAAGATTTTCTACTTAGAGAAGTTTCGAGTGTACATTCGAATAATACACACTCGAAAAGACTCGAACGCTATAATTTAGCTCAACATGTGTCTATTTTTATTGGCAACATGCTAATGATCAGGACATGTTGGTCCATGGACCCACATGATCTTGATATTTTATCCAAATTTTGAAGTCTAGGCCTCATAAACAAGATTTTCTACTTAGAGCAGTTTCGAGTGTACATTCGAATAATACACACTCGAAAAGACTCGAACGCTATAATTTAGCTCAAGAGGTGTCTATTTTTATTGGAAACAGGCTAATGATCAGGACATGTTGGTCTATAGACCAACATTATCTTGATATTTTAGCCAAGTTTTGAAGCCTAGACCTCATAAACACGAATTTTCTACTTAGAGCAGTTTCGAGTGTACGTTCGAATAATACACACTCGAAAAGATTCGAACGCTATAATTTAGCTCAACAGGTGTCTATTTTTATTGGAAACATGCTAATGATCAGGTCATGTTGGTCTATAGACCCACATGATCTTGATAATTTAGCCAAATTTTTAAGTCTAGGCCTCATAAATAAGATTTTCTACTTAGACAAGTTTCGAGTGTACATTCGAATAATACACACTCGAAAAGACTCGAACGCTATAATTCAGCTCAACAGGTGTCTATTTTTATCGGAAACATGCTAATGATCAGGACATGTTGGTCTATAGACCCACACGATCTCAATATTTTAGCCAAATTTTTAAGTCTAGGCCTCATAAATAATATTTTCTACTTAGACAAGTTTCGAGTGTACATTCGAATAATACACACTCGAAAAGACTCGAACGCTATAATTTAGCTCCACATGTGTCTATTTTTATTGGAAACATGCTAATGATCAGGACATGTTGGTCTATGGACCCACATGATCTTGATAATTTAGCCAAATTTTAAAGTCTAGGCCTCATAAATAAGATTTTCTACTTAGACAAGTTTCGAGCGTACATTCGAATAATACACACTCGAAAAGACTCGAACGCTATAATTCAGCTCAACAGGTGTCTATTTTTATCGGAAACATGCTAATGATCAGGACATGTTGGTCTATAGACCCACATGATCTTAATATTTTAGCCAAATTTTGAAGTCTAGGCCTCATATGCAAGATTTTTCTACTTAGAGAAGTTTCGAGTGTACATTCGAATAATACACACTCGAAAAGACTCGAACGCTATAATTTAGCTCAACAGGTGTCAATTTTTATTGGAAACATGCTAATGATCAGGACATGTTGGTCTATAGACCCACATGATCTTGATATTTTATCCAAATTTTGAAGTCTAGGCCTCATAAACAAGATTTTCTACTTAGAGCAGTTTCGAGTGTACATTCGAATAATACACACTCGAAAAGACTCGAACGCTATAATTTAGCTCAACATGTGTCTATTTTTATTGGAAACATGCTAATGATCAGGACATGTTGGTCTATAGACCCACATGATCTTAATATTTTAGCCAAATTTTGAAGTCTAGGCCTCATAGACAAGATTTTCTACTTAGAGCAGTTTCGAGTGTACATTCGAATAATACACACTCGAAAAGACTCGAACGCTATAATTCAGCTCAACATGTGTCTATTTTTATCGGAAACATGCTAATGATCAGGACATGTTGGTCTATAGACCCACATGATCTTAATATTTTAGCCAAATTTTTAAGTCTAGGCCTCATAAACAAGATTTTTCTACTTAGAGAAGTTTCGAGTGTACATTCGAATAATACACACTCGAAAAGACTCGAACGCTATAATTAAACTCAACAGGTGTCTATTTTTATTGGAAACATGCTAATGATAAGGACATGTTGGTCTATAGACCCACATGATCTTGATATTTTATCCAAATTTTATAGTCTAGGCCTCATAAACAAGATTTTCTACTTAGAGCAGTTTCGAGTGTACATTCGAATAATACACACTCGAAAAGACTCGAACGCTATAATTTAGCTCAACATGTGTCTATTTTTATTGGAAACATGCTAATGATCAGGACATGTTGGTCTATAGACCCAGATGATCTTGATATTTTAGCTAAATTTTGAAGTCTAGGCCTCATAAACAAGATTTTCTACTTAGAGCAGTTTCGAGTGTACATTCGAAAAATACACACACGAAAAGACTCGAACGCTATAATATAGATCAAGAGGTTTCTATTTTTATTGGAAACATGCTAATGATCAGGACATGTTGGTCTATAGACCCACATGATCTTGATATTTTATCCAAATTTTGAAGTCTAGGCCTCATAAACAAGATTTTCTACTTAGAGCAGTTTCGAGTGTACATTCGAATAATACACACTCGAAAAGACTCGAACGCTATAATTTAGCTCAAGAGGTGTCTATTTTGATTTAAACCATGCTAATTATCAAGACATGTTGGTCTATAGACCCACATGATCTTGATATTTTAGCCAAGTTTTGAAGCCTAGGCCTCATAAATAAGATTTTCTACTTAGAGAAGTTTCGAGTGTACATTCGAATAATACACACTCGAAAAGACTCGAATGCTATAATTTAGCTCAAGAGGTGTCTATTTTTATTGGAAACATGCTAATATTCAGGACATGTTGGTCTATAGACCCACATGATCTTGATATTTTAGCCAAATTTTGAAGTCTAGGCCTCATAAATAAGATTTTCTACTTAGAGAAGTTTCGAGTGTACATTCGAATAATACACACTCGAAAAGACTCGAACGCTATAATTTAGCTCAACAGGTGTCTATTTTTATCGGAAACATGCTAATGATCAGGACATGTTGGTCTATAGACCCACATGATCTTAATATTTTAGCCAAATTTTGAAGTCTAGGCCTCATATGCAAGATTTTTCTACTTAGAGAAGTTTCGAGTGTACATTCGAATAATACACACTCGAAAAGACTAGAACGCTATAATTTAGCTCAACAGGTGTCAATTTTTATTGGAAACATGCTAATGATCAGGACATGTTGGTCTATAGACCCACATGATCTTGATATTTTATCCAAATTTTGAAGTATAGGCCTCATAAACAAGATTTTCTACTTAGAGCAGTTTCGAGTGTACATTCGAATAATACACACTCGAAAAGACTCGAACGCTATAATTCAGCTCAACAGGTGTCTATTTTTATCGGAAGCATGCTAATGATCAGGACATGTTGGTCTATAGACCCACATGATCTTAATATTTTATCCAAATTTTGAAGTCTAGGCCTCATAAATAAGATTTTCTACTTAGAGAAGTTTCGAGTGTACATTCGAAAAATACACACTCGAAAAGACTCGAACGCTATAATTTAGATCAAGAGGTATCTATTTTGATTGAAAACATGCTATATCATGACATGTTGGTCTATGGACCCATATGATCTTGATATTTTAGCCAAGTTTTGAAGCCTAAGCCTCATAAACACGAATTTGCTACTTAGAGTAGTTTCGAGTGTACATTCGAATAATACACACTCGAAAAGACTCGAACGCTATAATTTAGCTCAACAGGTGTCTATTTTTATTGGAAACATGCTAATGATCAGGACATGTTGGGCTATAGACCCACATGATCTTGATATTTTAGCCAAATTTTTAAGTCTAGGCCTCATAAAAAGATTTTCTACTTAGAGAAGTTTCGAGTGTACATTCAAAAATACACACTCGAAAAGACTCGAACGCTATAATTTAGCTCAAGAGGTGTCTATTTTGATTGAAAACATTCTATTTATCAGGACATGTTGGTCTATAGACCCACATGATCTTGATATTTTAGCCAAGTTTTGAAGCCTAAGCCTCATAAACACGAATTTGCTACTTAGAGTAGTTTCGAGTGTACATTCGAATAATACACACTCGAAAAGACTCGAACGCTATAATTTAGCTCAACATGTGTCTATTTTTATTGGAAACATGCTAATGATCAGGACATGTTGGGCTATAGACCCACATGATCTTGATATTTTAGCCAAATTTTGAAGTCTAGGCCTCATAAATAAGATTTTCTACTTAGAGAAGTTTCGAGTGTACATTCGAAAAATACACACTCGAAAAGACTCGAACGCTATAATTTAGATCAAGAGGTATCTATTTTGATTGAAAACATGCTATATCATGACATGTTGGTCTATGGACCCACATGATCTTGATATTTTAGCCAAGTTTTGAAGCCTAAGCCTCATAAACACGAATTTGCTACTTAGAGTAGTTTCGAGTGTACATTCGAATAATACACACTCGAAAAGACTTGAACGCTATAATTTAGCTCAACAGGTGTCTATTTTTATTGGAAACATGCTAATGATCAGGACATGTTGGATTATAGACCCACATGATCTTGATATTTTAGCCAAATTTTGAAGTCTAGGCCTCATAAATAAGATTTTCTATTTAGAAAAGTTTAGAGTTTACATTCAAAAAATATACACACGAAAAGACTCGAACGCTATAATTTATCTCAACAGGTGTCTATTTTTATTGGAAACATGCTAATGATCAGGACATGTTGGTCTATAGACCCACATGATCTTGATATTTTATCCAAATTTTGAAGTCTAGGCCTCATAAACAAGATTTTCTACTTAGAGCAGTTTCGAGTGTACATTCGAATAATACACACTCGAAAAGACTCGAACGCTATAATTTAGCTCAACAGGTGTCTATTTTTATTGGAAACATGCTAATGATCAGGACATGTTGGATTATAGACCCACATGATCTTGATATTTTAGCCAAATTTTGAAGTCTAGGCCTCATAAATAAGATTTTCTATTTAGAGAAGTTTCGAGTGTACATTCGAAAAATATACACACGAAAAGACTCGATCGCTATAATTTAGCTCAAGAGGTGTATATTTTTATTGGAAACATGCTAATCATCAGGACATGTTGGTCTCTAGACAAACATGATCTTGATATTTTAGACAAGTTTTGAAGCCTAGGCCTCATAAACACGAATTTTCTACTTAGAGCAGTTTCGAGTGTACATTCGAATAATACACACTCGAAAAGACTCGAACGCTATAATTTAGCTCAACATGTGTCTATTTTTATTGGAAACATGCTAATTATCAGGACATGTTGGTCTATAGACCCACATGATCTTGATATTTTATCCAAATTTTGAAGTCTAGGCCTCATAAACAAGATTTTCTACTTAGAGCAGTTTCGAGTGTACATTCGAATAATACACACTCGAAAAGACTCGAACGCTATAATTTAGCTCAACAGGTGTCTATTTTTATTGGAAACATGCTAATGATCAGGACATGTTGGTCTATAGACCCACATGATCTTGTTATTTTAGCCAAATTTTGAAGTCTAGGCCTCATAAACAAAATTTTCTACTTAGAGAAGTTTCGAGTGTACATTCGAATAATACACACTCGAAAAGACTCGAACGCTATAATTTAGCTCAAGAGGTGTCTATTTTTATTGAAACCATGCTAATTATCAGGACATGTTGGTCTATAGACCCACATGATCTTGATATTTTAGCCAAGTTTTGAAGCCTAGGCCTCATAAAAAGAATTTGCTACTTAGAGCAGTTTCTAGTGTACATTCGAATAATACACACTCGAAAAGACTCGAACGCTATAATTTAGCTCAACAAGTGTCTATTTTTATTGGAAACATGCTAATGATCAGGACATGTTGGGCTATAGACCCACATGATCTTGATATTTTAGCCAAATTTTGAAGTCTAGGACTCATAAATAAGATTTTCTACTTAGAGAAGTTTCGAGTGTACATTCAAAAAATACACACTCGAAAAGACTTGAACGCTATAATTTAGCTCAAGAGGTGTATATTTTGATTGAAAACATGATATATCAGGACATGTTGGTCTATAGACCCACATGATCTTGATATTTTAGCCAAGTTTTGAATCCTAAGCCTCAGAAACACGAATTTGCTTCTTAGAGTAGTTTCAAGTGTACATTCGAATAATACACACTCGAAAAGACTCGAACGCTATAATTTAGCTCAACAGGTGTCTATTTTTATTGGAAACATGCTAATGATCAGGACATGTTGGATTATAGAACCACATGATCTTGATATTTTAGCCAAATTTTGAAGTCTAGGCCTCATAAATAAGATTTTCTATTTAGAGAAGTTTCGAGTGTACATTCAAAAAATACACACACGAAAAGACTCGAACGCTATAATTTAGCTCAAGAGGTGTATATTTTTATTGGAAACATGCTAATGATCAGGACATGTTGGTCTCTAGACCAACATGATCTTGATATTTTAGACAAGTTTTGAAGCCTAGGCCTCATAAACACGAATTTTCTACTTAGAGCAGTTTCGAGTGTACATTCGAATAATACACACTCGAAAAGACTCGAATGCTATAATTCAGCTCAACATGTGTCTATTTTTATCGGAAACATGCTAATGATCAGGACATGTTGGTCTATAGACCCACATGATCTTAATATTTTAGCCAAATTTTTAAGTCTAGGCCTCATAAACAAGATTTTTCTACTTAGAGAAGTTTCGAGTGTACATTCGAATAATACACACTCGAAAAGACTCGAACGCTATAATTAAAACTCAACAGGTGTCTATTTTTATTGGAAACATGCTAATGATAAGGACATGTTGGTCTATAGACCCACATGATCTTGATATTTTATCCAAATTTTATAGTCTAGGCCTCATAAACAAGATTTTTTACTTAGAGCAGTTTCGAGTGTACATTCGAATAATACACACTCGAAAAGACTCGAACGCTATAATTTAGCTCAACAGGTGTCTATTTTAATTGGAAACATGCTAATGATCAGGACATGTTGGGCTATAGACCCACATGATCTTGATATTTTAGCCAAATTTTGAAGTCTAGGACTCATAAATAAGATTTTCTACTTAGAGAAGTTTCGAGTGTACATTCGAAAAATACACACTCGAAAAGACTTGAACGCTATAATTTAGCTCAAGAGGTGTCTATTTTGATTGAAAACATGATATATCAGGACATGTTGGTCTATAGACCCACATGATCTTGATATTTTAGCCAAGTTTTGAAGCCTAAGCCTCATAAACACGAATTTGCTACTTAGAGTAGTTTCGAGTGTACATTCGAATAATACACACTCGAAAAGACTCGAACGCTATAATTTAGCTCAACATGTGTCTATTTTTATTGGAAACATGCTAATGATCAGGACATGTTGGATTATAGACCCACATGATCTTAATATTTAAGCCAAATTTTGAAGTCTAGGCCTCATAAATAAGATTTTCTATTTAGAGAAGTTTCGAGTGTACATTCGAAAAATACACACACGAAAAGAATCGAACGCTATAATTTAGCTCAAGAGGTGTCTATTTTTATTGTAAACATGCTAATGATCAGGACATGTTGGTCTCTAGACCAACATGATCTTGATATTTTAGACAAGTTTTGAAGCCTAGGCCTCATAAACACGAATTTTCTACTTAGAGCAGTTTCGAGTGTACATTCGAATAATACACACTCGAAAAGACTCGAACGCTATAATTCAGCTAAACATGTGTCTATTTTTATCGGAAAGATGCTAATGATCAGGACATGTTGGTCTATAGACCCACATGATCTTAATATTTTAGCCAAATTTTGAAGTCTAGGCCTCATAAACCAGATTTTCTACTTAGAGAAGTTTCGAGTGTACATTCGAATAATACACACTCGAAAAGACTCGAACGCTATAATTTAGCTCAACATGTGTCTATTTTTATTGGAAACATGCTAATGATAAGGACATGTTGGTCTATAGACCCACATGATCTTGATATTTTATCCAAATTTTGAAGTCTAGGCCTCATAAACAAGATTTTCTACTTAGAGCAGTTTCGAGTGTACATTCGAATAATACACACTCGAAAAGACTCGAACGCTATAATTTAGCTCAACAGGTGTCTATTTTTATTGGAAACATGCTAATGATCAGGACATGTTGGTCTACAGACCCACATGATCTTGTTATTTTAGCCAAATTTTGAAGTCTAGGCCTCATAAATAAGATTTTCTACTTAGAGAAGTTTCGAGTGTACATTCGAAAAATACACACTCGAAAAGACTCGAACGCTATAATTTAGCTCAAGAGGTGTCTATTTTTATTAGAAACATGCTAATATTCAGGACATGTTGGTCTATAGACCCACATGATCTTGATATTTTAGCCAAGTTTTGAAGCCGGAGCCTCATAACCACGAATTTGCTACTTAGAGTAGTTTCGAGTGTACATTCGAATAATACACACTCGAAAAGACTCGAACGCTATAATTCAGCTCAACAGGTGTCTATTTTTATCGGAAACATGCTAATGATCAGGACATGTTGGTCTATAGACCCACATGATCTTAATATTTTAGCCAAATTTTGAAGTCTAGGCCTCATATGCAAGATTTTTCTACTTAGAGAAGTTTCGAGTGTACATTCGAATAATACACACTCGAAAAGACTCGAACGCTATAATTTAGCTCTACAGGTGTCTATTTTTATCGGAAACATGCTAATGTTCAGGACATGTTGGTCTATAGACCTACATGATCATAATATTTTAGCCAAATTTTGAAGTCTAGGCCTCATAAACAAGATTTTTCTACTTAGAGAAGTTTCGAGTGTACATTCGAATAATACACACTCGAAAAGACTCGATCGCTATAATTTAGCTCAACAGGTGTCTATTTTTATTGGAAACATGCTAATGATCAGGACATGTTGGTCTATAGACCCACATGATCTTGATATTTTATCCAAATTTTGAAGTCTAGGCCTCATAAACAATATTTTCTACTTAGAGCAGTTTCGAGTGTACATTCGAATAATACACACTCGAAAGACTCGAACGCTATAATTTAGCTCAAGAGGTGTCTATTTTTATTGAAACCATGCTAATTATCAGGACATGTTGGTCTATACACCCACATGATCTTGATATTTTAGCCAAGTTTTGAAGCCTAGGCCTCATAAAACGAATTTGCTACTTAGAGCAGTTTCGAGTGTACATTCGAATAATACACACTCGAAAAGACTCGAACGCTATAATTTAGCTCAACAGGTGTCTATTTTTATTGGAAACATGCTAATGATCAGGACATTTTGGATTATAGACCCACATGATCTTGATATTTTAGCCAAATTTTGAAGTCTAGGCCTCATAACTAAGATTTTCTATTTAGAGAAGTTTCGAGTGTACATTCGAAAAATACACACACGAAAAGACTCGAACGCTATAATTTAGCTCAAGAGGTGTATATTTTTATTGGAGACATGCTAATGATCAGGACATGTTGGTCTCTAGACCAACATGATCTTGATATTTTAGACAAGTTTTGAAGCCTAGGCCTCATAAACACGAATTTTCTACTTAGAGCAGTTTCGAGTGTACATTCGAATAATACACACTCGAAAAGACTCGAATGCTATAATTCAGCTCAACATGTGTCTATTTTTATCGGAAACATGCTAATGATCAGGACATGTTGGTCTATAGACCCACATGATCTTAATATTTTAGCCAAATTTTTAAGTCTAGGCCTCATAAACAAGATTTTTCTACTTAGAGAAGTTTCGAGTGTACATTCGAATAATACACACTCGAAAAGACTCGAACGCTATAATTAAACTCAACAGGTGTCTATTTTTATTGGAAACATGCAAATGATAAGGACATGTTGGTCTATAGACCCACATGATCTTGATATTTTATCCAAATTTTATAGTCTAGGCCTCATAAACAAGATTTTCTACTTAGAGCAGTTTCGAGTGTACATTCGAATAATACACACTCGAAAAGACTCGAACGCTATAATTTAGCTCAACAGGTGTCTATTTTAATTGGAAACATGCTAATGATCAGGACATGTTGGGCTATAGACCCACATGATCTTGATATTTTAGCCAAATTTTGAAGTCTAGGACTCATAAATAAGATTTTCTACTTAGAGAAGTTTCGAGTGTACATTCGAAAAATACACACTCGAAAAGACTTGAACGCTATAATTTAGATCAAGAGGTGTCTATTTTGATTGAAAACATGATATATCAGGACATGTTGGTCTATAGACCCACATGATCTTGATATTTTAGCCAAGTTTTGAAGCCTAAGCCTCATAAACACGAATTTGCTACTTAGAGTAGTTTCGAGTGTACATTCGAATAATACACACTCGAAAAGACTCGAACGCTATAATTTAGCTCAACAGGTGTCTATTTTTATTGGAAACATGCTAATGATCAGGACATGTTGGATTATAGAACCACATGATCTTGATATTTTAGCCAAATTTTGAAGTCTAGGCCTCATAAATAAGATTTTCTATTTAGAGAAGTTTCGAGTGTACATTCGAAAAATACACACACGAAAAGACTCGAACGCTATAATTTAGCTCAAGAGGTGTATATTTTTATTGGAAACATGCTAATGATCAGGACATGTTGGTCTCTAGACCAACATGATCTTGATATTTTAGACAAGTTTTGAAGCCTAGGCCTCATAAACACGAATTTTCTACTTAGAGCAGTTTCGAGTGTACATTCGAATAATACACACTCGAAAAGACTCGAATGCTATAATTCAGCTCAACATGTGTCTATTTTTATCGGAAACATGCTAATGATCAGGACATGTTGGTATATAGACCCACATGATCTTAATATTTTAGCCAAATTTTGAAGTCTAGGCCTCATAAACAAGATTTTTCTACTTAGAGAAGTTTCGAGTGTACATTCGAATAATACACACTCGAAAAGACTCGAACGCTATAATTAAACTCAACAGGTGTCTATTTTTATGGGAAACATGCTAATGATAAGGACGTGTTGGTCTATAGACCCACATGATCTTGATATTTTATCCAAATTTTATAGTCTAGGCCTCATAAACAAGATTTTCTACTTAGAGCAGTTTCGAGTGTACATTCGAATAATACACACTCGAAAAGACTCGAACGCTATAATTTAGCTCAACAGGTGTCTATTTTAATTGGAAACATGCTAATGATCAGGACATGTTGGTCTATAGACCCACATGATCTTGTTATTTTACCCAAATTTTGAAGTCTAGGCCTCATAAATAAGATTTGCTACTTAGAGAAGTTTCGAGTGTACATTCGAAAAATACACACTCGAAAAGACTCGAACGCTATAATTTAGCTCAAGAGGTGTCTATTTTTATTAGAAACATGCTAATATTCAGGACATGTTGGTCTATAGACCCACATGATCTTGATATTTTAGCCAAGTTTTGAAGCCGGAGCCTCATAACCACGAATTTGCTACTTAGAGTAGTTTCGAGTGTACATTCGAATAATACACACTCGAAAAGACTCGAACGCTATAATTCAGCTCAACAGGTGTCTATTTTTATCGGAAACATGCTAATGATCAGGACATGTTGGTCTATAGACCCACATGATCTTAATATTTTAGCCAAATTTTGAAGTCTAGGCCTCATATGCAAGATTTTTCTACTTAGAGAAGTTTCGAGTGTACATTCGAATAATACACACTCGAAAAGACTCGAACGCTATAATTTAGCTCAACATGTGTCTATTTTTATTGGAAACATGCTAATGATCAGGACATGTTGGTCTATAGACCCACATGATCTTGATATTTTATCCAAATTTTGAAGTCTAGGCCTCATAAACAAGACTTTCTACTTAGAGCAGTTTCGAGTGTACATTCGAATAATACACACTCGAAAAGACTCGAACGCTATAATTTAGCTCAAGAGGTGTCTATTTTTATTGAAACCATGCTAATTATCAGGACATGTTGGTCTATAGACCCACATGATCTTGATATTTTAGCCAAGTTTTGAAGCCTAGGCCTCATAAAAAGAATTTGCTACTTAGAGCAGTTTCGAGTGTACATTCGAATAATACACACTCGAAAAGACTCGAACGCTATAATTTAGCTCAACAAGTGTCTATTTTTATTGGAAACATGCTAATGATCAGGACATGTTGGGCTATAGACCCACCTGATCTTGATATTTTAGCCAAATTTTGAAGTCTAGGACTCATAAATAAGATTTTCTACTTATAGAAGTTTCGAGTGTACATTCAAAAAATACACACTCGAAAAGACTTGAACGCTATAATTTAGCTCAAGAGGTGTATATTTTGATTGAAAACATGATATATCAGGACATGTTGGTCTCTAGACCCACATGATCTTGATATTTTAGCCAAGTTTTGAAGCCTAAGCCTCAGAAACACGAATTTGCTACTTAGAGTAGTTTCGAGTGTACATTCGAATAATACACACTCGAAAAGACTCGAACGCTATAATTTAGCTCAACAGGTGTCTATTTTTATTGGAAACATGCTAATGATCAGGACATGTTGGATTATAGAACCACATGATCTTGATATTTTAGCCAAATTTTGAAGTCTAGGCCTCATAAATAAGATTTTCTATTTAGAGAAGTTTCGAGTGTACATTCGAAAAATACACACACGAAAAGACTCGAACGCTATAATTTAGCTCAAGAGGTGGATATTTTTATTGGAAACATGCTAATGATCAGGACATGTTGGTCTCTAGACCAACATGATCTTGATATTTTAGACAAGTTTTGAAGCCTAGGCCTCATAAACACGAATTTTCTACTTAGAGCAGTTTCGAGTGTACATTCGAATAATACACACTCGAAAAGACTCGAATGCTATAATTCAGCTCAACATGTGTCTATTTTTATCGGAAACATGCTAATGATCAGGACATGTTGGTCTATAGACCCACATGATCTTAATATTTTAGCCAAATTTTTAAGTCTAGGCCTCATAAACAAGATTTTTCTACTTAGAGAAGTTTCGAGTGTACATTCGAATAATACACACTCGAAAAGACTCGAACGCTATAATTAAACTCAACAGGTGTCTATTTTTATTGGAAACATGCTAATGATAAGGACATGTTGGTCTATAGACCCACATGATCTTGATATTTTATCCAAATTTTATAGTCTAGGCCTCATAAACAAGATTTTCTACTTAGAGCAGTTTCGAGTGTACATTCGAATAATACACACTCGAAAAGACTCGAACGCTATAATTTAGCTCAACAGGTGTCTATTTTTATTGGAAACATGCTAATGATCAGGACATGTTGGTCTATAGACCCACATGATCTTGTTATTTTAGCCAAATTTTGAAGTCTAGGCCTCATAAACAAGATTTTCTACTTAGAGAAGTTTCGAGTGTACATTCGAATAATACACACTCGAAAAGACTCGAACGCTATAATTTAGCTCAACATGTGTCTATTTTTATTGGAAACATGCTAATGATAAGGACATGTTGGTCTATAGACCCACATGATCTTGATATTTTATCCAAATTTTGAAGTCTAGGCCTCATAAACAAGATTTTCTACTTAGAGCAGTTTCGAGTGTACATTCGAATAATACACACTCGAAAAGACTCGAACGCTATAATTTAGCTCAACATGTGTCTATTTTTATTGGAAACATGCTAATGATCAGGACATGTTGGTCTATAGACCCACATGATCTTGATATTTTATCCAAATTTTGAAGTCTAGGCCTCATAAATAAGATTTTTCTACTTAGAGAAGTTTCGAGTGTACATTCGAATAATACACACTCGAAAAGACTCGAACGCTATAATTTAGCTCAACAGGTGTCTATTTTTATTGGAAACATGCTAATGATCAGGACATGTTGGTCTATAGACCCACATGATCTTGTTATTTTAGCCAAATTTTGAAGCCTAGGCCTCATAAACACAAATTTTCTACTTAGAGAAGTTTCGAGTGTACATTCGAATAATACACACTCGAAAAGACTCGAACGCTATAATTTAGCTCAACAGGTGTCTATTTTTATTGAAAACATGCTAATGATCAGGACATGTTGGTCTATAGACCCACATGATCTTGATATTTTATCCAAATTTTGAAGTCTAGGCCTCATAAACAAGATTTTCTACTTAGAGAAGTTTCGAGTGTACATTCGAATAATACACACTCGAAAAGACTCGAACGCTATAATTTAATTCAAGAGGTGTCTATTTTGATTGAAAACATGCTAATGATCAGGACATGTTGGTCTATAGACCCACATGATCTTGATATGTTATCCAAGATTTGAAGGCTAGGCCTCATAAACAAGAATTTTCTACTTACCGCAGTTTCGAGTGTACATTCGAATAATACACACTCGAAAAGACTCGAACGCTATAATTTAGCTCAACAAGTGTCTATTTTTATTGGAAAGATGCTAATGATCAGGACATGTTGGTCTATAGACTCAGATGACCTTGATATTTTAGCCAAATTTTTAAGTCTAGGCCTCATAAATAAGATTTTTCTACTTACAGAAGTTTCGAGTGTACATTCGAATAATACACACTCGAAAAGACTCGAACGCTATAATTTAGCTCAACAGGTGTCTATTTTTATTGGAAACATGCTAATGATCAGGACATGTTGGTCTATAGACCCACATGATCTTGTTATTTTAGCCAAATTTTGAAGCCTAGGCCTCATAAACACGAATTTTCTACTTAGAGCAGTTTCGAGTGTACGTTCGAATAATACACACTCGAAAAGACTCGTACGCTATAATTTAGCTCAACAGGTGTCTATTTTTATTGGAAACATGCTAATGATCAGGACATGTGGTCTATAGACCCACATGATCTTGTTATTTTAGCCAAATTTTGAAGCCTAGCCCTCATAAACACGAATTTTCTACTTAGAGCAGTTTCGAGTGTACATTCGAATAATACACAATCGAAAAGACTCGAACGCTATAATTTAGCTCAACAGGTGTCTATTTTTATAGGAAACATGCTAATGATCAGGACATGTTGGTCTATAGACCCACATGATCTTGATATTTTATCCAAATTTTGAAGTCTAGGCCTCATAAACAAGATTTTCTACTTAGAGAAGTTTCGAGTGTACATTCGAATAATACACACTCGAAAAGACTCGAACGCTATAATTTAATTCAAGAGGTGTCTATTTTGATTGAAAACATGCTAATGATCAGGACATGTTGGTCTATAGACCCACATGATCTTGATATGTTAGCCAATATTTGAAGGCTAGGCCTCATAAACAAGAATTTTCTACTTACCGCAGTTTCGAGTGTACATTCGAATAATACACACTCGAAAAGACTCGAACGCTATAATTTAGCTCAACAAGTGTCTATTTTTATTGGAAAGATGCTAATGATCAGGACATGTTGGTCTATAGACCCAGATGACCTTGAAAATTTAACCAAATTTTTAAGTCTAGGCCTCATAAATAAGATTTTTCTACTTAGAGAAGTTTCGAGTGTACATTCGAATAATACACACTCGAAAAGACTCGAACGCTATAATTTAGCTCAACAGGTGTCTATTTTTATTGGAAACATGCTAATGATCAGGACATGTTGGTCTATAGACCCACATGATCTTGTTATTTTAGCCAAATTTTGAAGCCTAGGCCTCATAAACACGAATTTTCTACTTAGAGAAGTTTCGAGTGTACATTCGAATAATACACACTCGAAAAGACTCTTTGCTATAATTTAGCTCAACAGGTGTCTATTTTTATTGGAAACATGCTAATGATCAGGACATGTTGGTCTATAGACCCACATGATCTTGATATTTTATCCAAATTTTGAAGTCTAGGCCTCATAAACAAGATTTTCTACTTAGAGAAGTTTCGAGTGTACATTCGAATAATACACACTCGAAAAGACTCGAACGCTATAATTTAATTCAAGAGGTGTCTATTTTGATTGAAAACATGCTAATTATCAGGACATTTTGGTCTATAGACCCAGATGACCTTGATATGTTAGCCAAGATTTGAAGTCTAGGCCTCATAAACAAGATTTTTCTACTTACTGAAGTTTCGAGTGGACATTCGAATAATACACACTCGAAAAGACTCGAACGCTATAATTTAGCTCAACAGGTGTCTATTTTTATTGGAAACATGCTAATGATCAGGACATGTTGGTCCATAGACCCACATGATCTTGTTATTTTAGCCAAATTTTGAAGTCTAGGCCTCATAAACACGAATTTTCTACTTAGAGAAGTTTCGAGTGTACATTCGAATAATACACACTCGAAAAGACTCGAACGCTATAATTTAGCTCAACAGGTGTCTATTTTTATTGGAAACATGCTAATGATCAGGACATGTTGGTCTATAGACCCACATGATCTTGTTATTTTAGCCAAATTTTGAAGCCTAGGCCTCATAAACACGAATTTTCTACTTAGAGCAGTTTCAAGTGTACATTCGAATAATACACACTCGAAAAGACTCGAACGCTATAATTTAGCTCAACAGGTGTCTATTTTTATTGGAAACATGCTAATTATCAGGACATGTTGGTCTATAGACCCACATGATCTTGTTATTTTAGCCAAATTTTGAAGCCTAGGCCTCATAAACACGAATTTTCTACTTAGAGCAGTTTCGTGTGTACATTCGAATAATACACACTCGAAAAGACTCGAACGCTATAATTTAGCTCAACAGGTGTCTATTTTTATTGGAAACATGCTAATGATCAGGACATGTTGGTCTATAGACCCACATGATCTTGTTATTTTAGCCAAATTTTGAAGCCTAGGCCTCATAAACACGAATTTTCTACTTAGAGAAGTTTCGAGTGTACATTCGAATAATACACACTCGAAAAGACTCGAACGCTATAATTTAGCTCAACAAGTGTCTATTTATATTGGAAAGATTCTAATGATCAGGACATGTTGGTCTATAGACCCAGATGACCTTGATATTTTATCCAAATTTTGAAGCCTAGGCCTCATAAACAAGATTTTCTGCTTAGAGAAGTTTCGAGTGTACATTCGAATAATACACACTCGAAAAGACTCGAACGCTATAATTTAATTCAAGAGGTGTCTATTTTGATTGAAAACATGCTAATGATCAGGACATGTTGGTCTATAGACCCAGATGACCTTGATATTTTAGCCAAATTTTGAAGTCTAGGCCTCATAAATAAGATTTTTCTACTTAGAGCAGTTTCGAGTGTACATTCGAATAATACACACTCGAAAAGACTCGAACGCTATAATTTAGCTCAAGAGGTGTCTATTTTGATTGAAACCATGCTAATTATCAGGACATGTTGGTCTATAGACCCACATGATCTTGATATTTTAGCCAAGTTTTGAAGCCGAAGCCTCATAATTACGAATTTGCTACTTAGAGTAGTTTCGAGTGTACATAAGAATAATACACACTCGAAAAGACTCGAACGCTATAATTCAGCTCAACAGGTGTCTATTTTTATCGGAAACATGCTATTTATCAGGACATGTTGGTCTATAGACCCACATGATCTTGATATTTTATCCAAATTTTGAAGTCTAGGCCTCATAAACAAGATTTTCTACTTAGAGCAGTTTCGAGTGTACATTCGAATAATACACACTCGAAAAGACTCGAACGCTATAATTTAGCTCAAGAGGTGTCTATTTTGATTTAAACCATGCTAATTATCAAGACATGTTGGTCTATAGACCCACATGATCTTGATATTTTAGCCAAGTTTTGAAGCCTAGGCCTCATAAATAAGATTTTCTACTTAGAGAAGTTTCGAGTGTACATTCGAATAATACACACTCGAAAAGACTCGAATGCTATAATTTAGCTCAAGAGGTGTCTATTTTTATTGGAAACATGCTAATATTCAGGACATGTTGGTCTATAGACCCACATGATCTTGATATTTTAGCCAAATTTTGAAGTCTAGGCCTCATAAATAAGATTTTCTACTTAGAGAAGTTTCGAGTGTACATTCGAATAATACACACTCGAAAAGACTCGAACGCTATAATTTAGCTCAACAGGTGTCTATTTTTATCGGAAACATGCTAATGATCAGGACATGTTGGTCTATAGACCCACATGATCTTAATATTTTAGCCAAATTTTGAAGTCTAGGCCTCATATGCAAGATTTTTCTACTTAGAGAAGTTTCGAGTGTACATTCGAATAATACACACTCGAAAAGACTCGAACGCTATAATTTAGCTAAACAGGTGTCTATTTTTATTGGAAACATGCTAATGATCAGGACATGTTGGTCTATAGACCCACATGATCTTGATATTTTATCCAAATTTTGAAGTCTAGGCCTCATAAACAAGACTTTCTACTTAGAGCAGTTTCGAGTGTACATTCGAATAATACACACTCGAAAAGACTCGAACGCTATAATTTAGCTCAAGAGGTGTCTATTTTTATTAGAAACATGCTAATATTCAGGACATGTTGGTCTATAGACCCACATGATCTTGATATTTTAGCCAAGTTTTGAAGCCGGAGCCTCATAACCACGAATTTGCTACTTAGAGTAGTTTCGAGTGTACATTCGAATAATACACACTCGAAAAGACTCGAACGCTATAATTCAGCTCAACAGGTGTCTGTTTTTATCGGAAACATGCTAATGATCAGGACATGTTGGTCTATAGACCCACCTGATCTTGATATTTTAGCCAAATTTTGAAGTCTAGGACTCATAAATAAGATTTTCTACTTAGAGAAGTTTCGAGTGTACATTCAAAAAATACACACTCGAAAAGACTTGAACGCTATAATTTAGCTCAAGAAGTGTATATTTTGATTGAAAACATGATATATCAGGACATGTTGGTCTATAGACCCACATGATCTTGATATTTTAGCCAAGTTTTGAAGCCTAAGCCTCAGAAACACGAATTTGCTACTTAGAGTAGTTTCGAGTGTACATTCGAATAATACACACTCGAAAAGACTCGAACGCTATAATTTAGCTCAACAGGTGTCTATTTTTATTGGAAACATGCTAATGATCAGGACATGTTGGATTATAGAACCACATGATCTTGATATTTTAGCCAAATTTTGAAGTCTAGGCCTCATAAATAAGATTTTCTATTTAGAGAAGTTTCGAGTATACATTCGAAAAATACACACACGAAAAGACTCGAACGCTATAATTTAGCTCAAGAGGTGTATATTTTTATTGGAAACATGCTAATGATCAGGACATGTTGGTCTCTATACCAACATGATCTTGATATTTTAGACAAGTTTTGAAGCCTAGGCCTCATAAACACGAATTTTCTACTTAGAGCAGTTTCGAGTGTACATTCGAATAATACACACTCGAAAAGACTCGAATGCTATAATTCAGCTCAACATGTGTCTATTTTTATCGGAAACATGCTAATGATCAGGACATGTTGGTCTATAGACCCACATGATCTTAATATTTTAGCCAAATTTTTAAGTCTAGGCCTCATAAACAAGATTTTTCTACTTAGAGAAGTTTCGAGTGTACATTCGAATAATACACACTCGAAAAGACTCGAACGCTATAATTAAACTCAACAGGTGTCTATTTTTATTGGAAACATGCTAATGATAAGGACATGTTGGTCTATAGACCCACATGATCTTGATATTTTATCCAAATTTTATAGTCTAGGCCTCATAAACAAGATTTTCTACTTAGAGCAGTTTCGAGTGTACATTCGAATAATACACACTCGAAAAGACTCGAACGCTATAATTTAGCTCAACAGGTGTCTATTTTAATTGGAAACATGCTAATGATCAGGACATGTTGGGCTATAGACCCACATGATCTTGATATTTTAGCCAAATTTTGAAGTCTAGGACTCATAAATAAGATTTTCTACCTCGAGAAGTTTCGAGTGTACATTCGAAAAATACACACTCGAAAAGACTTGAACGCTATAATTTAGCCCAAGAGGTGTCTATTTTGATTGAAAACATGATATATCAGGACATGTTGGTCTATAGACCCACATGATCTTGATATTTTAGCCAAGTTTTGAAGCCTAAGCCTCATAAACACGAATTTGCTACTTAGAGTAGTTTCGAGTGTACATTCGAATAATACACACTCGAAAAGACTCGAACGCTATAATTTAGCTCAACAGGTGTCTATTTTTATTGGAAACATGCTAATGATCAGGACATGTTGGATTATAGACCCACATGATCTTGATATTTTAGACAAATTTTGAAGTCTAGGCCTCATAAATAAGATTTTCTATTTAGAGAAGTTTCGAGTGTACATTCGAAAAATACACACACGAAAAGACTCGAACGCTATAATTTAGCTCAAGAGGTGTATATTTTTATTGGAAACATGCTAATGATCAGGACATGTTGGTCTCTAGACCAACATGATCTTGATATTTTAGACAAGTTTTGAAGCCTAGGCCTCATAAACACGAATTTTCTACTTAGAGCAGTTTCGAGTGTACATTCGAATAATACACACTCGAAAAGACTCGAATGCTATAATTCAGCTCAACATGTGTCTATTTTTATCGGAAACATGCTAATGATCAGGACATGTTGGTCTATAGACCCACATGATCTTAATATTTTAGCCAAATTTTTAAGTCTAGGCCTCATAAACAAGATTTTTCTACTTAGAGAAGTTTCGAGTGTACATTCGAATAATACACACTCGAAAAGACTCGAACGCTATAATTAAACTCAACAGGTGTCTATTTTTATTGGAAACATGCAAATGATAAGGACATGTTGGTCTATAGACCCACATGATCTTGATATTTTATCCAAATTTTATAGTCTAGGCCTCATAAACAAGATTTTCTACTTAGAGCAGTTTCGAGTGTACATTCGAATAATACACACTCGAAAAGACTCGAACGCTATAATTTAGCTCAACAGGTGTCTATTTTAATTGGAAACATGCTAATGATCAGGACATGTTGGGCTATAGACCCACATGATCTTGATATTTTAGCCAAATTTTGAAGTCTAGGACTCATAAATAAGATTTTCTACTTAGAGAAGTTTCGAGTGTACATTCGAAAAATACACACTCGAAAAGACTTGAACGCTATAATTTAGATCAAGAGGTGTCTATTTTGATTGAAAACATGATATATCAGGACATGTTGGTCTATAGACCCACATGATCTTGATATTTTAGCCAAGTTTTGAAGCCTAAGCCTCATAAACACGAATTTGCTACTTAGAGTAGTTTCGAGTGTACATTCGAATAATACACACTCGAAAAGACTCGAACGCTATAATTTAGCTCAACAGGTGTCTATTTTTATTGGAAACATGCTAATGATCAGGACATGTTGGATTATAGAACCACATGATCTTGATATTTTAGCCAAATTTTGAAGTCTAGGCCTCATAAATAAGATTTTCTATTTAGAGAAGTTTCGAGTGTACATTCGAAAAATACACACACGAAAAGACTCGAACGCTATAATTTAGCTCAAGAGGTGTATATTTTTATTGGAAACATGCTAATGATCAGGACATGTTGGTCTCTAGACCAACATGATCTTGATATTTTAGACAAGTTTTGAAGCCTAGGCCTCATAAACACGAATTTTCTACTTAGAGCAGTTTCGAGTGTACATTCGAATAATACACACTCGAAAAGACTCGAACGCTATAATTCAGCTCAACATGTGTCTATTTTTATCGGAAAGATGCTAATGATCAGGACATGTTGGTCTATAGACCCACATGATCTTAATATTTTAGCCAAATTTTGAAGTCTAGGCCTCATAAACCAGATTTTCTACTTAGAGAAGTTTCGAGTGTACATTCGAATAATACACACTCGAAAAGACTCGAACGCTATAATTTAGCTCAACATGTGTCTATTTTTATTGGAAACATGCTAATGATAAGGACATGTTGGTCTATAGACCCACATGATCTTGATATTTTATCCAAATTTTGAAGTCTAGGCCTCATAAACAAGACTTTCTACTTAGAGCAGTTTCGAGTGTACATTCGAATAATACACACTCGAAAAGACTCGAACGCTATAATTTAGCTCAACATGTGTCTATTTTTATTGGAAACATGCTAATGATCAGGACATGTTGGTCTATAGACCCACATGATCTTGATAATTTAGCCAAATTTTGAAGTCTAGGCCTCATAAATAAGATTTTCTACTTAGAGAAGTTTCGAGTGTACATTCGAAAAATACACACACGAAAAGATTCGAACGCTATAATTTAGCTCAAGAGGTGTCTATTTTTATTGAAACATGCTAATGATCAGGACATGTTGGTCTATAGACCAACATAATCTTGATATTTTAGCCAAGTTTTGAAGCCTAGGCCTCATAAACACGAATTTTCTACTTAGAGCAGTTTCGAGTGTACATTCGAATAATACACACTCGAAAAGACTCGAACGCTATAATTTAGCTCAACAGGTGTCTATTTTTATTGGAAAGATGCTAATGATCAGGACATGTTGGTCTATAGACCCACATGATCTTGATATTTTATCCAAATTTTGAAGTCTATGCCTCATAAACAAGATTTTCTACTTAGAGAAGTTTCGAGTGTACATTCGAATAATACACACTCGAAAAGACTCGAACGCTATAATTTAGCTCAACAGGTGTCTATTTTTATTGGAAACATGCTAATGATCAGGACATGTTGGTCTATAGACCCACATGATCTTGTTATTTTAGCCAAATTTTGAAGCCTAGGCCTCATAAACACGAATTTTCTACTTAGAGCAGCTTCGAGTGTACATTCGAATAATACACACTCGAAAAGACTCGAACGCTATAATTTAGCTCAACAGGTGTCTATTTTTATTGGAAACATGCTAATGATCAGGACATGTTGGTCTATAGACCCACATGATCTTGTTATTTTAGCCAAATTTTGAAGCCTAGGCCTCATAAACACGAATTTTCTACTTAGAGCAGTTTCGAGTGTACATTCGAATAATACACACTCGAAAAGACTCTAACGCTATAATTTAGCTCAACAGGTGTCTATTTTTATTGGAAACATGCTAATGATCAGGACATGTTGGTCTATAGACCCACATGATCTTGATATTTTATCCAAATTTTGAAGTCTAGGCCTCATAAACAATATTTTCTACTTAGAGCAGTTTCGAGTGTACATTCGAATAATACACACTCGAAAGACTCGAACGCTATAATTTAGCTCAAGAGGTGTCTATTTTTATTGAAACCATGCTAATTATCAGGACATGTTGGTCTATACACCCACATGATCTTGATATTTTAGCCAAGTTTTGAAGCCTAGGCCTCATAAAACGAATTTGCTACTTAGAGCAGTTTCGAGTGTACATTCGAATAATACACACTCGAAAAGACTCGAACGCTATAATTTAGCTCAACAGGTGTCTATTTTTATTGGAAACATGCTAATGATCAGGACATTTTGGATTATAGACCCACATGATCTTGATATTTTAGCCAAATTTTGAAGTCTAGGCCTCATAAATAAGATTTTCTATTTAGAGAAGTTTCGAGTGTACATTCGAAAAATACACACACGAAAAGACTCGAACGCTATAATTTAGCTCAAGAGGTGTATATTTTTATTGGAGACATGCTAATGATCAGGACATGTTGGTCTCTAGACCAACATGATCTTGATATTTTAGACAAGTTTTGAAGCCTAGGCCTCATAAACACGAATTTTCTACTTAGAGCAGTTTCGAGTGTACATTCGAATAATACACACTCGAAAAGACTCGAACGCTATAATTCAGCTCAACAGGTGTCTATTTTTATCGGAAACATGCTAATGATCAGGACATGTTGGTCTATAGACCCACATGATCTTAATATTTTAGCCAAATTTTGAAGTCTAGGCCTCATATGCAAGATTTTTCTACTTAGAGAAGTTTCGAGTGTACATTCGAATAATACACACTCGAAAAGACTCGAACGCTATAATTTAGCTCAACAGGTGTCTATTTTTATTGGAAACATGCTAATGATCAGGACATGTTGGTCTATAGACCCACATGATCTTGTTATTTTAGCCAAATTTTGAAGTCTAGGCCTCATAAACAAGATTTGCTTACTTAGAGCAGTTTCGAGTGTACATTCGAATAATACACACTCGAAAAGACTCGAACGCTATGATTTAGCTCAACAGGTGTCTATTTTTATTGGAAACATGCTAATGATCATGACATGTTGGTCTATAGACCCACATGATCTTGATATTTTATCCAAATTTTGAAGTCTAGGCCTCATAAACAAGATTTTCTACTTAGAGCAGTTTCGAGTGTACATTCGAATAATACACACTCGAAAAGACTCGAACGCTATAATTTAGCTCAACATGTGTCTATTTTTATTGGAAACATGCTAATGATCAGGACATTTTGGTCTATAAACCCACATGATCTTGATAATTTAGCCAAATTTTGAAGTCTAGGCATCATAAATAAGATTTTCTACTTAGAGAAGTTTCGAGTGTACATTCGAAAAATACACACACGAAAAGACTCGAACGCTATAATTTAGCTCAAGAGGTGTCTATTTTTATTGGAAACATGCTAATGATCAGTACATGTTGGTCTATAGACCCACATGATCTTAATATTTTAGCCAAATTTTGAAGTCTAGGCCTCATAAACAAGATTTTTCTACTTAGAGAAGTTTCGAGTGTACATTCGAATAATACACACTCGAAAAGACTCGAACGCTATAATTAAACTCAACAGGTGTCTATTTTTATTGGAAACATGCAAATGATAAGGACATGTTGGTCTATAGACCCACATGATCTTGATATTTTATCCAAATTTTATAGTCTAGGCCTCATAAACAAGATTTTCTACTTAGAGCAGTTTCGAGTGTACATTCGAATAATACACACTCGAAAAGACTCGAACGCTATAATTTAGCTCAACAGGTGTCTATTTTAATTGGAAACATGCTAATGATCAGGACATGTTGGGCTATAGACCCACATGATCTTGATATTTTAGCCAAATTTTGAAGTCTAGGACTCATAAATAAGATTTTCTACTTAGAGAAGTTTCGAGTGTACATTCGAAAAATACACACTCGAAAAGACTTGAACGCTATAATTTAGCTCAAGAGGTGTCTATTTTGATTGAAAACATGATATATCAGGACATGTTGGTCTATAGACCCACATGATCTTGATATTTTATCCAAGTTTTGAAGCCTAAGCCTCAGAAACACGAATTTGCTACTTAGAGTAGTTTCGAGTGTACATTCGAATAATACACACTCGAAAAGACTCGAACGCTATAATTTAGCTCAACAGGTGTCTATTTTTATTGGAAACATGCTAATGATCAGGACATGTTGGATTATAGAACCACATGATCTTGATATTTTAGCCAAATTTTGAAGTCTAGGACTCATAAATAAGATTTTCTACTTAGAGAAGTTTCGAGTGTACATTCGAAAAATACACACTCGAAAAGACTTGAACGCTATAATTTAGCTCAAGAGGTGTCTATTTTGATTGAAAACATGATATATCAGGACATGTTGGTCTATAGACCCACATGATCTTGATATTTTAGCCAAGTTTTGAAGCCTAAGCCTCATAAACACGAATTTGCTACTTAGAGTAGTTTCGAGTGTACATTCGAATAATACACACTCGAAAAGACTCGAACGCTATAATTTAGCTCAACAAGTGTCTATTTTTATTGGAAACATGCTAATGATCAGGACATGTTGGATTATAGACCCACATGATCTTAATATTTTAGCCAAATTTTGAAGTCTAGGCCTCATAAACAAGATTTTTCTACTTAGAGAAGTTTCGAGTGTACATTCGAATAATACACACTCGAAAAGACTCGAACGCTATAATTAAACTCAACAGGTGTCTATTTTTATTGGAAACATGCTAATGATAAGGACGTGTTGGTCTATAGACCCACATGATCTTGATATTTTATCCAAATTTTATAGTCTAGGCCTCATAAACAAGATTTTCTACTTAGAGCAGTTTCGAGTGTACATTCGAATAATACACACTCGAAAAGACTCGAACGCTATAATTTAGCTCAACAGGTGTCTATTTTAATTGGAAACATGCTAATGATCAGGACATGTTGGTCTATAGACCCACATGATCTTGTTATTTTACCCAAATTTTGAAGTCTAGGCCTCATAAATAAGATTTTCTACTTAGAGAAGTTTCGAGTGTACATTCGAAAAATACACACTCGAAAAGACTCGAATGCTATAATTTAGCTCAAGAGGTGTCTATTTTTATTAGAAACATGCTAATATTCAGGACATGTTGGTCTATAGACCCACATGATCTTGATATTTTAGCCAAGTTTTGAAGCCGGAGCCTCATAACCACGAATTTGCTACTTAGAGTAGTTTCGAGTGTACATTCGAATAATACACACTCGAAAAGACTCGAACGCTATAATTCAGCTCAACAGGTGTCTATTTTTATCGGAAACATGCTAATGATCAGGATATGTTGGTCTATAGACCCACATGATCTTAATATTTTAGCCAAATTTTGAAGTCTAGGCCTCATATGCAAGATTTTTCTACTTAGAGAAGTTTCGAGTGTACATTCGAATAATACACACTCGAAAAGACTCGAACGCTATAATTTAGCTCAACAGGTGTCTATTTTTATTGGAAACATGCTAATGATCAGGACATGTTGGTCTATAGACCCACATGATCTTGATATTTTATCCAAATTTTGAAGTCTAGGCCTCATAAACAAGACTTTCTACTTAGAGCAGTTTCGAGTGTACATTCGAATAATACACACTCGAAAAGACTCGAACGCTATAATTTAGCTCAAGAGGTTTCTATTTTTATTGAAACCATGCTAATTATCAGAACATGTTGGTCTATAGACCCACATGATCTTGATATTTTAGCCAAGTTTTGAAGCCTAGGCCTCATAAAAAGAATTTGCTACTTAGAGCAGTTTCGAGTGTACATTCGAATAATACACACTCGAAAAGACTCGAACGCTATAATTTAGCTCAACAAGTGTCTATTTTTATTGGAAACATGCTAATGATCAGGACATGTTGGGCTATAGACCCACATGATCTTGATATTTTAGCCAAATTTTGAAGTCTAGGACTCATAAATAATATTTTCTACTTAGAGAAGTTTCGAGTGTACATTCAAAAAATACACACTCGAAAAGACTTGAACGCTATAATTTAGCTCAAGAGGTGTATATTTTGATTGAAAACATGATATATCAGGACATGTTGGTCTATAGACCCACATGATCTTGATATTTTATCCAAGTTTTGAAGCCTAAGCCTCAGAAACACGAATTTGCTACTTAGAGTAGTTTCGAGTGTACATTCGAATAATACACACTCGAAAAGACTCGAACGCTATAATTTAGCTCAACAGGTGTCTATTTTTATTGGAAACATGCTAATGATCAGGACATGTTGGATTATAGAACCACATGATCTTGATATTTTAGCCAAATTTTGAAGTCTAGGACTCATAAATAAGATTTTCTACTTAGAGAAGTTTCGAGTGTACATTCGAAAAATACACACTCGAAAAGACTTGAACGCTATAATTTAGCTCAAGAGGTGTCTATTTTGATTGAAAACATGATATATCAGGACATGTTGGTCTATAGACCCACATGATCTTGATATTTTAGCCAAGTTTTGAAGCCTAAGCCTCATAAACACGAATTTGCTACTTAGAGTAGTTTCGAGTGTACATTCGAATAATTCACACTCGAAAAGACTCGAACGCTATAATTTAGCTCAACAGGTGTCTATTTTTATTGGAAACATGCTAATGATCAGGACATGTTGGATTATAGACCCACATGATCTTGATATTTAAGCCAAATTTTGAAGTCTAGGCCTCATAAATAAGATTTTCTATTTAGAGAAGTTTCGAGTGTACATTCGAAAAATACACACACGAAAAGAATCGAACGCTATAATTTAGCTCAAGAGGTGTCTATTTTTATTGGAAACATGCTAATGATCAGGACATGTTGGTCTCTAGACCAACATGATCTTGATATTTTAGACAAGTTTTGAAGCCTAGGCCTCATAAACACGAATTTTCTACTTAGAGCAGTTTCGAGTGTACATTCGAATAATACACACTCGAAAAGACTCGAACGCTATAATTCAGCTCAACATGTGTCTATTTTTATCGGAAAGATGCTAATGATCAGGACATGTTGGTCTATAGACCCACATGATCTTAATATTTTAGCCAAATTTTGAAGTCTAGGCCTCATAAACCAGATTTTCTACTTAGAGAAGTTTCGAGTGTACATTCGAATAATACACACTCGAAAAGACTCGAACGCTATAATTTAGCTCAACATGTGTCTATTTTTATTGGAAACATGCTAATGATAAGGACATGTTGGTCTATAGACCCACATGATCTTGATATTTTATCCAAATTTTGAAGTCTAGGCCTCATAAACAAGACTTTCTACTTAGAGCAGTTTCGAGTGTACATTCGAATAATACACACTCGAAAAGACTCGAACGCTATAATTTAGCTCAACATGTGTCTATTTTTATTGGAAACATGCTAATGATCAGGACATGTTGGTCTATAGACCCACATGATCTTGATAATTTAGCCAAATTTTGAAGTCTAGGCCTCATAAATAAGATTTTCTACTTAGAGAAGTTTCGAGTGTACATTCGAAAAATACACACACGAAAAGATTCGAACGCTATAATTTAGCTCAAGAGGTGTCTATTTTTATTGAAACATGCTAATGATCAGGACATGTTGGTCTATAGACCAACATAATCTTGATATTTTAGCCAAGTTTTGAAGCCTAGGCCTCATAAACACGAATTTTCTACTTAGAGCAGTTTCGAGTGTACATTCGAATAATACACAATCGAAAAGACTCGAACGCTATAATTTAGCTCAAGAGGTGTCTATTTTTATTGGAAACATGCTAATGATTAGGACATGTTGGTCTATAGACCCACATGATCTTGCTATTTTAGCCTAATTTTGAAGTCTAGGCCTCATAAATAAGATTTTTCTACTTAGAGAAGTTTCGAGTGTACATTCGAAAAATACACACTCGAAAAGACTCGAACGCTATAATTTAGCTCAACAGGTGTCTATTTTTATTGGAAACATGCTAATGATCAGGACATGTTGGTCTATAGACCCACATGATCTTGATATTTTATCCAAATTTTGAAGTCCAGGCCTCATAAACAAGATTTTCTACTTAGAGCAGTTTCGAGTGTACATTCGAATAATACACAATCGAAAAGACTCGAACGCTATAATTTAGCTCAACAGGTGTCTATTTTTATTGGAAACATGCTAATGATCAGGACATGTTGGTCTATAGACCCACATGATCTTGTTATTTTAGCCAAATTTTGAAGTCTAGGCCTCATAAACAAGATTTTCTACTTAGAGAAGTTTCGAGTGTACATTCGAATAATACACACTCGAAAAGACTCGAACGCTATAATTTAATTCAAGAGGTGTCTATTTTTATTGGAAACATGCTAATGATCAGGACATGTTGGTCTATAGACCCACATGATCTTGTTATTTTAGCCAAATTTTGAAGCCTAGGCCTCATAAACACGAATTTTCTACTTAGAGAAGTTTCGAGTGTACATTCGAATAATACACACTCGAAAAGACTCGAACGCAATAATTTAGCTCAACAGGTGTCTATTTTTATTGGAAATATGCTAATGATCAGGACATGTTGGTCTATAGACCCCCATGATCTTGATATTTTAGCCAAATTTTGAAGCCTAGGCCTCATAAACACGAATTTTCTACTTAGAGAAGTTTCGAGTGTACATTCGAATAATACACACTCGAAAAGACTCGAACGCTATAATTTAGCTCAACAGGTGTCTATTTTTATTGGAAACATGCTAATGATCAGGACATGTTGGTCTATAGACCCACATGATCTTGTTATTTTAGCCAAATTTTGAAGCCTAGGCCTCATAAACACGAATTTTCTACTTAGAGCAGTTTCGAGTGTACATTCGAATAATACACACTCGAAAAGACTCGAACGCTATAATTTAGCTCAAGAGGTGTCTATTTTGATTGAAAACATGCTATTTATCAGGACATGTTGGTCTATAGACCCACATGATCTTGATATTTTAGCCAAGTTTTGAAGCCTAAGCCTCATAAACACGAATTTGCTACTTAGAGTAGTTTCGAGTGTACATTCGAATAATACACACTCGAAAAGACTCGAACGCTATAATTTAGCTCAACAGGTGTCTATTTTTATTGGAAACATGCTAATGATCAGGACATGTTGGATTATAGACCCACATGATCTTGATATTTTAGCCAAATTTTGAAGTCTAGGCCTCATAAATAAGATTTTTTACTTAGAGAAGTTTCGAGTGTACATTCGAAAAATACACACACGAAAAGACTCGAACGCTATAATTTAGCTCAAGAGGTGTCTATTTTTATTGGAAACATGCTAATGATCAGGACATGTTGGTCTATAGACCAACATAATCTTGATATTTTAGCCAAGTTTTGAAGCCTAGGCCTCATAAACACGAATTATCTACTTAGAGCAGTTTCGAGTGTACATTCGAATAATACACAATCGAAAAGACTCGAACGCTATAATTCAGCTCAACAGGTGTCTATTTTTATCGGAAACATGCTAATGATCAGGACATGTTGGTCTATAGACCCACATGATCTTGATATTTTAGCCAAATTTTGAAGTCTAGGCCTCATAAATAAGATTTTCTACTTAGAGAAGTTTCGAGTGTACATTCGAAAAATACACACTCGAAAAGACTCGAACGCTATAATTTAGCTAAAGAGGTGTCTATTTTTATTGGAAACATGCTAATATTCAGGACATGTTGGTCTATAGACCAACATAATCTTGATATTTTAGCCAAGTTTTGAAGCTTAGGCCTCATGAACACGAATTTTCTACTTAGAGCAGTTTCGAGTGTACATTCGAATAATACACACTCGAAAAGACTCGAACGCTAGAATTTAGCTCAAGAGATGTCTATTTTGATTGAAACCATGCTAATTATCAGGACATGTTGGTCTATAGACCCACATGATCTTGATATTTTAGCCAAGTTTTGAAGCCGAAGCCTCATAACCACGAATTTGCTACTTAGAGTAGTTTCGAGTGTACATTCGAATAATACACACTCGAAAAGACTCGAACGCTATAATTCAGCTCAACAGGTGTCTATTTTTATCGGAAACATGCTAATGATCAGGACATGTTGGTCTATAGACCCACATGATCTTAATATTTTAGCCAAATTTTGAAGTCTAGGCCTCATATGCAAGATTTTTCTACTTAGAGAAGTTTCGAGTGTACATTCGAATAATACACACTCGAAAAGACTCGAACGCTATAATTTAGCTCAACATGTGTCTATTTTTATTGGAAACATGCTAATGATCAGGACATGTTGGTCTATAGACCCACATGATCTTGATATTTTATCCAAATTTTGAAGTCTAGGCCTCATAAACAAGACTTTCTACTTAGAGCAGTTTCGAGTGTACATTCGAATAATACACACTCGAAAAGACTCGAACGCTATAATTTAGCTCAAGAGGTGTCTATTTTTATTGAAACCATGCTAATTATCAGGACATGTTGGTCTATAGACCCACATGATCTTGATATTTTAGCCAAGTTTTGAAGCCTAGGCCTCATAAAAAGAATTTGCTACTTAGAGCAGTTTCGAGTGTACATTCGAATAATACACACTCGAAAAGACTCGAACGCTATAATTTAGCTCAACAAGTGTCTATTTTTATTGGAAACATGCTAATGATCAGGACATGTTGGGCTATAGACCCACCTGATCTTGATATTTTAGCCAAATTTTGAAGTCTAGGACTCATAAATAAGATTTTCTACTTATAGAAGTTTCGAGTGTACATTCAAAAAATACACACTCGAAAAGACTTGAACGCTATAATTTAGCTCAAGAGGTGTATATTTTGATTGAAAACATGATATATCAGGACATGTTGGTCTCTAGACCCACATGATCTTGATATTTTAGCCAAGTTTTGAAGCCTAAGCCTCAGAAACACGAATTTGCTACTTAGAGTAGTTTCGAGTGTACATTCGAATAATACACACTCGAAAAGACTCGAACGCTATAATTTAGCTCAACAGGTGTCTATTTTTATTGGAAACATGCTAATGATCAGGACATGTTGGATTATAGAACCACATGATCTTGATATTTTAGCCAAATTTTGAAGTCTAGGCCTCATAAATAAGATTTTCTATTTAGAGAAGTTTCGAGTGTACATTCGAAAAATACACACACGAAAAGACTCGAACGCTATAATTTAGCTCAAGAGGTGGATATTTTTATTGGAAACATGCTAATGATCAGGACATGTTGGTCTCTAGACCAACATGATCTTGATATTTTAGACAAGTTTTGAAGCCTAGGCCTCATAAACACGAATTTTCTACTTAGAGCAGTTTCGAGTGTACATTCGAATAATACACACTCGAAAAGACTCGAATGCTATAATTCAGCTCAACATGTGTCTATTTTTATCGGAAACATGCTAATGATCAGGACATGTTGGTCTATAGACCCACATGATCTTAATATTTTTGCCAAATTTTTAAGTCTAGGCCTCATAAACAAGATTTTTCTACTTAGAGAAGTTTCGAGTGTACATTCGAATAATACACACTCGAAAAGACTCGAACGCTATAATTAAACTCAACAGGTGTCTATTTTTATTGGAAACATGCTAATGATAAGGACATGTTGGTCTATAGACCCACATGATCTTGATATTTTATCCAAATTTTATAGTCTAGGCCTCATAAACAAGATTTTCTACTTAGAGCAGTTTCGAGTGTACATTCGAATAATACACACTCGAAAAGACTCGAACGCTATAATTTAGCTCAACAGGTGTCTATTTTAATTGGAAACATGCTAATGATCAGGACATGTTGGGCTATAGACCCACATGATCTTGATATTTTAGCCAAATTTTGAAGTCTAGGACTCATAAATACGATTTTCTACTTAGAGAAGTTTCAAGTGTACATTCGAAAAATACACACTCGAAAAGACTTGAACGCTATAATTTAGCTCAAGAGGTGTCTATTTTGATTGAAAACATGATATATCAGGACATGTTGGTCTATAGACCCACATGATCTTGATATTTTAGCCAAGTTTTGAAGCCTAAGCCTCATAAACACGAATTTGCTACTTAGAGTAGTTTCGAGTGTACATTCGAATAATACACACTCGAAAAGACACGAACGCTATAATTTAGCTCAACAGGTGTCTAATTTTATTGGAAACATGCTAATGATCAGGACATGTTGGATTATAGACCCACATGATCTTGATATTTTAGCCAAATTTTGAAGTCTAGGCCTCATAAATAAGATTTTCTATTTAGAGAAGTTTCGAGTGTACATTCGAAAAATACACACACGAAAAGACTCGAACGCTATAATTTAGCTCAAGAGGTGTATATTTTTATTGGAAACATGCTAATGATCAGGACATGTTGGTCTATAGACCAACATGATCTTGATATTTTAGACAAGTTTTGAAGCCTAGGCCTCATAAACACGAATTTTCTACTTAGAGCAGTTTCGAGTGTACATTCGAATAATACACACTCGAAAAGACTCGAATGCTATAATTCAGCTCAACATGTGTCTATTTTTATCGGAAACATGCTAATGATCAGGACATGTTGGTATATAGACCCACATGATTTTAATATTTTAGCCAAATTTTGAAGTCTAGGCCTCATAAACAAGATTTTTCTACTTAGAGAAGTTTCGAGTGTACATTCGAATAATACACACTCGAAAAGACTCGAACGCTATAATTAAACTCAACAGGTGTCTATTTTTATTGGAAACATGCTAATGATAAGGACATGTTGGTCTATAGACCCACATGATCTTGATATTTTATCCAAATTTTATAGTCTAGGCCTCATAAACAAGATTTTCTACTTAGAGCAGTTTCGAGTGTACATTCGAATAATACACACTCGAAAAGACTCGAACGCTATAATTTAGCTCAACAGGTGTCTATTTTAATTGGAAACATGCTAATGATCAGGACATGTTGGTCTATAGACCCACATGATCTTGTTATTTTAGCCAAATTTTGAAGTCTAGGCCTCATAAATAAGATTTTCTACTTAGAGAAGTTTCCAGTGTACATTCGAAAAATACACACTCGAAAAGACTCGAACGCTATAATTTAGCTCAAGAGGTGTCTATTTTTATCGGAAACATGCTAATGATCAGGACATGTTGGTGTATAGACCCACATGATCTTAATATTTTAGCCAAATTTTGAAGTCTAGGCCTCATATGCAAGATTTTTCTACTTAGAGAAGTTTCGAGTGTACATTCGAAAAATACACACACGAAAAGACTCGAACGCTATAATTCAGCTCAACAGGTGTCTATTTTTATCGGAAACATGCTAATGATCAGGACATGTTGGTCTATAGACCCACATGATCTTAATATTTTAGCCAAATTTTGGAGTCTAGGCCTCATATGCAAGATTTTTCTACTTAGAGAAGTTTCGAGTGTACATTCGAATAATACACACTCGAAAAGACTCGAACACTATAATTTAGCTCAACAGGTGTATATTTTTATTGGAAACATGCTAATGATCAGGACATGTTGGTCTATAGACCCACATGATCTTGATATTTTATCCAAATATTGAAGTCTAGGCCTCATAAACAAGACTTTCTACTTAGAGCAGTTTCGAGTGTACATTCGAATAATACACACTCGAAAAGACTCGAACGGTATAATTTAGCTCAAGAGGTGTCTATTTTTATTGAAACCATGCTAATTATCAGGACATGTTGGTCTATAGACCCACATGATATTGATATTTTAGCCAAGTTTTGAAGCCTAGGCCTCATAAAAAGAATTTGCTACTTAGAGCAGTTTCGAGTGTACATTCGAATAATACACACTCGAAAAGACTCGAACGCTATAATTTAGCTCAACAAGTGTCTATTTTTATTGGAAACATGCTAATGATCAGGACATGTTGGGCTATAGACCCACATGATCTTGATATTTTAGCCAAAATTTGAAGTCTAGGCCTCATAAATAAGATTTTCTACTTAGAGAAGTTTCGAGTGTACATTCGAAAAATACACACTCGAAAAGACTCGAACGCTATAATTTAGCTCAAGAGGTGTCAATTTTGATTGAAAACATGATATATCAGGACATGTTGGTCTATAGACCCACATGATCTTGATACTTTAGCCAAGTTTTGAAGCCTAAGCCTCATAAACACGAATTTGCTACTTGGAGTAGTTTCGAGTGTACATTCGAATAATACACACTCGAAAAGACTCGAACGCTATAATTTAGCTCAACAGGTGTCTATTTTTATTGGAAACATGCTAATGATAAGGACATGTTGGATTATAGACCCACATGATCTTGATATTTTAGCCAAATTTTGAAGTCTAGGCCTCATAAATAAGATTTTCTATTTAGAGAAGTTTCGAGTGTACATTCGAAAAATACACACACGAAAAGACTCGAACGCTATAATTTAGCTCAAGAGGTGTATATTTTTATTGGAAACATGCTAATGATCAGGACATGTTGGTCTCTAGACCAACATGATCTTGATATTTTAGACAAGTTTTGAAGCCTAGGCCTCATAAACACGAATTTTCTACTTAGAGCAGTTTCGAGTGTACATTCGAATAATACACACTTGAAAAGACTCGAATGCTATAATTCAGCTCAACATGTGTCTATTTTTATCGGTAACATGCTAATGATCAGGACATGTTGGTCTATAGACCCACATGATCTTAATATTTTAGCCAAATTTTGAAGTCTAGGCCTCATAAACAAGATTTTTCTACTTAGAGAAGTTTCGAGTGTACATTCGAATAATACACACTCGAAAAGACTCGAACGCTATAATTAAACTCAACAGGTGTCTATTTTTATTGGAAACATGCTAATGATAAGGACATGTTGGTCTATAGACCCACATGATCTTGATATTTTATCCAAATTTTATAGTCTAGGCCTCATTAACAAGATTTTCTACTTAGAGCAGTTTCGAGTGTACATTCGAATAATACACACTCGAAAAGACTCGAACGCTATAATTTAGCTCAACAGGTGTCTATTTTAATTGGAAACATGCTAATGATCAGGACATGTTGGTCTATAGACCCACATGATCTTGTTATTTTAGCCAAATTTTGAAGTCTAGGCCTCATAAATAAGATTTTCTACTTAGAGAAGTTTCGAGTGTACATTCGAAAAATACACACTCGAAAAGACTCGAACGCTATAATTTAGCTCAAGAGGTGTCTATTTTTATTGGAAACATGCTAATATTCAGGACATGTTGGTCTATAGACCCACATGATCTTGATATTTTAGCCAAGTTTTGAAGCCGAAGCCTCATAACCACGAATTTGCTACTTAGAGTAGTTTCGAGTGTACATTCGAATAATACACACTCGAAAAGACTCGAACGCTATAATTCAGCTCAACAGGTGTCTATTTTTATCGGAAACATGCTATTGATCAGGACATGTTGGTCTATAGACCCACATGATCTTAATATTTTAGCCAAATTTTGAAGTCTAGGCCTCATATGCAAGATTTTTCTACTTAGAGAAGTTTCGAGTGTACATTCGAATAATACACACTCGAAAAGACTCGAACGCTATAATTTAGCTCAACAGGTGTCTATTTTTATTGGAAACATGCTAATGATCAGGACATGTTGGTCTATAGACCCACATGATCTTGATATTTTATCCAAATTTTGAAGTCTAGGCCTCATAAACAAGACTTTCTACTTCGAGCAGTTTCGAGTGTACATTCGAATAATACACACTCGAAAAGACTCGAACGCTATAATTTAGCTCAAGAGGTGTCTATTTTTATTGAAACCATGCTAATTATCAGGACATGTTGGTCTATAGACCCACATGATCTTGATATTTTATCCAAATTTTTAAGTCTAGTCCTCATAAACAAGACTTTCTACTTAGAGCAGTTTCGAGTGTACATTCGAATAATACACACTCGAAAAGACTCGAACGCTATAATTTAGCTCAAGAGGTGTCTATTTTTATTGAAACCATGCTAATTATCAGAACATGTTGGTCTATAGACCCACATGATCTTGATATTTTAGCCAAGTTTTGAAGCCTAGGCCTCATAAAAAGAATTTGCTACTTAGAGCAGTTTCGAGTGTACATTCGAATAATACACACTCGAAAAGACTCGAACGCTATAATTTAGCTCAATAAGTGTCTATTTTTATTGGAAACATGCTAATGATCAGGACATGTTGGTCTATAGACCCACATGATCTTGATATTTTAGCCAAATTTTGAAGTCTAGGACTCATAAATAAGATTTTCTACTTAGAGAAGTTTCGAGTGTACATTCGAAAAATACACACTCGAAAAGACTCGAACGCTATAATTTAGCTCAAGAGGTGTCTATTTTGATTGAAAACATGATATATCATGACATGTTGGTCTATAGACCCACATGATCTTGATATTTTGCCCAAGTTTTGAAGCCTAAACCTCATAAACACGAATTTGCTACTTAGAGTAGTATCGAGTGTACATTCGAATAATACACACTCGAAAAGACTCGAACGCTATAATTTAGCTCAACAGGTGTCTATTTTTGTTGGAAACATGCTAATGATCAGGACATGTTGGATTATAGACCCACATGATCTTGATATTTTAGCCAAATTTTGAAGTCTAGGCCTCATAAATAAGATTTTCTATTTAGAGAAGTTTCGAGTGTACATTCGAAAAATACACACACGAAAAGACTCGAACGCTATAATTTAGCTCAAGAGGTGTATATTTTTATTGGAAACATGCTAATGATCAGGACATGTTGGTCTCTAGACCAACATGATCTTGATATTTTAGACAAGTTTTGAAGCCTAGGCCTCATAAACACGAATTTTCTACTTAGAGCAGTTTCGAGTGTACATTCGAATAATACACACTCGAAAAGACTCGAATGCTATAATTCAGCTCAACATGTGTCTATTTTTATCGGAAACATGCTAATGATCAGGACATGTTGGTCTATAGACCCACATGATCTTAATATTTTAGCCAAATTTTGAAGTCTAGGCCTCATAAACAAGATTTTTCTACTTAGAGAAGTTTCGAGTGTACATTCGAATAATACACACTCGAAAAGACTCGAACGCTATAATTAAACTCAACAGGTGTCTATTTTTATTGGAAACATGCTAATGATAAGGACATGTTGGTCTATAGACCCACATGATCTTGATATTTTATCCAAATTTTATAGTCTAGGCCTCATAAACAAGATTTTCTACTTAGAGCAGTTTCGAGTGTACATTCGAATAATACACACTCGAAAAGACTCGAACGCTATAATTTAGCTCAATAGGTGTCTATTTTAATTGGAAACATGCTAATGATCAGGACATGTTGGTCTATAGACCCACATGATCTTGTTATTTTAGCCAAATTTTGAAGTCTAGGCCTCATAAATAAGATTTTCTACTTAGAGAAGTTTCGAGTGTACATTCGAAAAATACACACTCGAAAAGACTCGAACGCTATAATTTAGCTCAAGAGGTGTCTATTTTTATTGGAAACATGCTAATATTCAGGACATGTTGGTCTATAGACCCACATGATCTTGATATTTTAGCCAAATTTTGAAGCCGAAGCCTCATAACCACGAATTTGCTACTTAGAGTAGTTTCGAGTGTACATTCGAATAATACACACTCGAAAAGACTCGAACGCTATAATTCAGCTCAACAGGTGTCTATTTTTATCGGAAACATGCTAATGATCAGGACATGTTGGTCTATAGACCCACATGATCTTAATATTTTAGCCAAATTTTGAAGTCTAGGCCTCATATGCAAGATTTTTCTACTTAGAGAAGTTTCGAGTGTACATTCGAATAATACACACTCTAAAAGACTCGAACACTATAATTTAGCTCAACAGGTGTATATTTTTATTGGAAACATGCTAATGATCAGGACATGTTGGTCTATAGACTCACATGATCTTGATATTTTATCCAAATATTGAAGTCTAGGCCTCATAAACAAGACTTTCTACTTAGAGCAGTTTCGAGTGTACATTCGAATAATACACACTCGAAAAGACTCGAACGGTATAATTTAGCTCAAGAGGTGTCTATTTTTATTGAAATCATGCTAATTATCAGGACATGTTGGTCTATAGACCCACATGATCTTGATATTTTAGCCAAGTTTTGAAGCCTAGGCCTCATAAAAAGAATTTGCTACTTAGAGCAGTTTCGAGTGTACATTCGAATAATACACACTCGAAAAGACTCGAACGCTATAATTTAGTTCAACAAGTGTCTATTTTTATTGTAAACATGCTAATGATCAGGACATGTTGGGCTATAGACCCACATGATCTTGATATTTTAGCCAAATTTTGAAGTCTAGGCCTCATAAATAAGATTTTCTACTTAGAGAAGTTTCGAGTGTACATTCGAAAAATACACACTCGAAAAGACTCGAACGCTATAATTTAGCTCAAGAGATGTCTATTTTGATTGAAAACATGATATATCAGGACATGTTGGTCTATAGACCCACATGATCTTGATACTTTAGCCAAGTTTTGAAGCCTAAGCCTCATAAACACGAATTTGCTACTTAGAGTAGTTTCGAGTGTACATTCGAATAATACACACTCGAAAAGACTCGAACGCTATAATTTAGCTCAACAGGTGTCTATTTTTATTGGAAACATGCTAATGATCAGGACATGTTGGATTATAGACCCACATGATCTTGATATTTTAGCCAAATTTTGAAGTCTAGGCCTCATAAATAAGATTTTCTATTTAGAGAATTTTCGAGTGTACATTCGAAAAATACACACACGAAAAGACTCGAACGCTATAATTTAGCTCAAGAGGTGTATATTTTTATTGGAAACATGCTAATGATCAGGACATGTTGGTCTCTAGACCAACATGATCTTGATA
The DNA here is from genome assembly GCF_003573695.1 of Papaver somniferum. Classification (NCBI taxonomy): domain Eukaryota; kingdom Viridiplantae; phylum Streptophyta; class Magnoliopsida; order Ranunculales; family Papaveraceae; genus Papaver; species Papaver somniferum. The sequence continues at coordinate 258,653 of NW_020622602.1, forward strand.
TTTTAGACAAGTTTTGAAGCCTAGGCCTCATAAACACGAATTTTCTACTTAGAGCAGTTTCGAGTGTACATTCGAATAATACACACTCGAAAAGACTCGAATGCTATAATTCAGCTCAACATGTGTCTATTTTTATCGGAAACATGCTAATGATCAGGACATGTTGGTCTATAGACCCACATGATCTTAATATTTTAGCCAAATTTTGAAGTCTAGGCCTCATAAACAAGATTTTTCTACTTAGAGAAGTTTCGAGTGTACATTCGAATAATACACACTCGAAAAGACTCGAACGCTATAATTTAGCTCAACAGGTGTCTATTTTTATTGGAAACATGCTAATGATAAGGACATGTTGGTCTATAGACCCACATGATCTTGATATTTTATCCAAATTTTGAAGTCTAGGCCTCATAAATAAGATTTTTTACTTAGAGCAGTTTCGAGTGTACATTCGAATAATACACACTCGAAAAGACTCGAACGCTATAATTTAGCTCAGCAGGTGTCTATTTTTATTGGAAACATGCTAATGATCAGGACATGTTGGTCTATAGACCCACATGATCTTGTTATTTTAGCCAAATTTTGAAGTCTAGGCCTCATAAATAAGATTTTCTACTTAGAGAAGTTTCGAGTGTACATTCGAAAAATACACACTCGAAAAGACTCGAACGCTATAATTTATCTCAAGAGGTGTCTATTTTTATTGGAAACATGCTAGTATTCAGGACATGTTGGTCTATAGACCCATATGATCTTGATATTTTAGCCAAGTTTTGAAGCCGAAGCCTCATAACCACGAATTTGCTACTTAGAGTAGTTTCGAGTGTACATTCGAATAATACACACTCGAAAAGATTCGAACGTTATAATTCAGCTCAACATGTGTCTATTTTTATCGGAAACATGCTAATGATCAGGACATGTTGGTCTATAGACCCACATGATCTTAATATTTTAGCCAAATTTTGAAGTCTAGGCCTCATATGCAAGATTTTTCTACTTAGAGAAGTTTCGAGTGTACATTCGAATAATACACACTCGAAAAGATTCGAACGTTATAATTCAGCTCAACATGTGTCTATTTTTATCGGAAACATGCTAATGATCAGGACATGTTGGTCTATAGACCCACATGATCTTAATATTTTAGCCAAATTTTGAAGTCTAGGCCTCATATGCAAGATTTTTCTACTTAGAGAAGTTCCGAGTGTACATTCGAATAATACACACTCGAAAAGACTCGAACGCTATAATTTAGCTCAACAGGTGTCTATTTTTATTGGAAACATGCTAATGATCAGGACATGTTGGTCTATAGACCCACATGATCTTGATATTTTATCCAAATTTTGAAGTCTAGGCCTCATAAACAAGATTTTCTACTTAGAGCAGTTTCGAGTGTACATTCGAATAATACACACTCGAAAAGACTCGAACGCTATAATTTAGATCAAGAGGTGTCTATTTTTATTGAAACCATGCTAATTATCAGGACATGTTGGTCTATAGACCCACATGATCTTGATATTTTAGCCAAGTTTTGAAGCATAGGCCTCATAAAACGAATTTGCTACTTAGAGCAGTTTCGAGTGTACATTCGAATAATACACACTCGAAAAGACTCGAACGTTATAATTTAGCTCAACAAGTGTCTATTTTTATTGGAAACATGCTAATGATCAGGACATGTGGTCTATAGACCGACATGATCTTGATATTTTAGCCAAATTTTGAAGTCTTGGCCTCATAAATAAGATTTTCTACTTAGAGAAGTTTCGAGTGTAAATTCGAAAAATACACACTCGAAAAGACTCGAACGCTATAATTTAGATCAATAGGTGTCTATTTTGATTGAAAACATGCTATATCATGACATGTTGGTCTATAGACCCACATGATCTTGATATTTTAGCCAAGTTTTGAAGCCTAAACCTCATAAACACGAATTTGCTACTTAGAGTAGTTTCGAGTGTACATTCGAATAATACACACTCGAAAAGACTCGAACGCTATAATTTAGCTCAATAGGTGTCTATTTTTATTGGAAACATGCTAATGATCAGGACATGTTGGATTATAGACCCACATGATCTTGATATTTTAGCCAAATTTTGAAGTCTAGGCCTCATAAATAAGATTTTCTATTTAGAGAAGTTTCGAGTGTACATTCGAAAAATACACACACGAAAAGACTCGAACGCTATAATTTAGCTCAAGAGGTGTATATTTTTATTGGAAACATGCTAATGATCAGGACATGTTGGTCTATAGACCCACATGATCTTGATAATTTAGCCAAATTTTGAAGTCTAGGCCTCATAAATAAGATTTTCTACTTAGAGAAGTTTCGAGTGTACATTCGAAAAATACACACTCGAAAAGACTCGAACGCTATAATTTAGCTCAAGAGGTGTCTATTTTTATTGGAAACATGCTAGTATTCAGGACATGTTGGTCTATAGACCCATATGATCTTGATATTTTAGCCAAGTTTTGAAGCCGAAGCCTCATAACCACGAATTTGCTACTTAGAGTAGTTTCGAGTGTACATTCGAATAATACACACTCGAAAAGATTCGAACGTTATAATTCAGCTCAACATGTGTCTATTTTTATCGGAAACATGCTAATGATCAGGACATGTTGGTCTATAGACCCACATGATCTTAATATTTTAGCCAAATTTTGAAGTCTAGGCCTCATATGCAAGATTTTTCTACTTAGAGAAGTTTCGAGTGTACATTCGAATAATACACACTCGAAAAGATTCGAACGTTATAATTCAGCTCAACATGTGTCTATTTTTATCGGAAACATGCTAATGATCAGGACATGTTGGTCTATAGACCCACATGATCTTAATATTTTAGCCAAATTTTGAAGTCTAGGCCTCATATGCAAGATTTTTCTACTTAGAGAAGTTTCGAGTGTACATTCGAATAATACACACTCGAAAAGACTAGAACGCTATAATTTAGCTCAACAGGTGTCAATTTTTATTGGAAACATGCTAATGATCAGGACATGTTGGTCTATAGACCCACATGATCTTGATATTTTATCCAAATTTTGAAGTATAGGCCTCATAAACAAGATTTTCTACTTAGAGCAGTTTCGAGTGTACATTCGAATAATACACACTCGAAAAGACTCGAACGCTATAATTCAGCTCAACAGGTGTCTATTTTTATCGGAAGCATGCTAATGATCAGGACAAGTTGGTCTATAGACCCACATGATCTTAATATTTTAGCCAAATTTTGAAGTCTAGGCCTCATAAATAAGATTTTCTACTTAGAGAAGTTTCGAGTGTACATTCGAAAAATACACACTCGAAAAGACTCGAACGCTATAATTTAGATCAAGAGGTATCTATTTTGATTGAAAACATGCTATATCATGACATGTTGGTCTATGGACCCACATGATCTTGATATTTTAGCCAAGTTTTGAAGCCTAAGCCTCATAAACACGAATTTGCTACTTAGAGTAGTTTCGAGTGTACATTCGAATAATACACACTCGAAAAGACTCGAACGCTATAATTTAGCTCAACAGGTGTCTATTTTTATTGGAAACATGCTAATGATCAGGACATGTTGGATTATAGAACCACATGATCTTGATATTTTAGCCAAATTTTGAAGTCTAGGCCTCATAAATAAGATTTTCTATTTAGAGAAGTTTCGAGTGTACATTCGAAAAATACACACACGAAAAGACTCGAACGCTATAATTTAGCTCAAGAGGTGTATATTTTTATTGGAAACATGCTAATGATCAGGACATGTTGGTCTCTAGACCAACATGATCTTGATATTTTAGACAAGTTTTGAAGCCTAGGCCTCATAAACACGAATTTTCTACTTAGAGCAGTTTCGAGTGTACATTCGAATAATACACACTCGAAAAGACTCGAACGCTATAATTCAGCTCAACATGTGTCTATTTTTATCGGAAACATGCTAATGATCAGGACATGTTGGTCTATAGACCCACATGATCTTAATATTTTAGCCAAATTTTGAAATCTAGGCCTGATAAACAAGATTTTTCTACTTAGAGAAGTTTCGAGTGTACATTCGAATAATACACACTCGAAAAGACTCGAACGCTATAATTTAGCTCAACAGGTGTCTATTTTTATTGGAAACATGCTAATGATAAGGACATGTTGGTCTATAGACCCACATGATCTTGATATTTTATCCAAATTTTGAAGTCTAGGCCTCATAAACAAGATTTTCTACTTAGAGCAGTTTCGAGTGTACATTCGAAAAATACACACTCGAAAAGACTCGAACGCTATAATTTAGCTCAAGAGGTGTCTATTTTGATTGAAAACATGATATATCAGGACATGTTGGTCTATACACCCACATGATCTTGATATTTTAGCCAAGTTTTGAAGCCTAGGCCTCATAAAACGAATTTGCTACTTAGAGCAGTTTCGAGTGTACATTCGAATAATACACACTCGAAAAGACTCGAACGCTATAATTTAGCTCAACAGGTGGCTATTTTTATTGGAAACATGCTAATGATCAGGACATGTTGGTCTATAGACCCAGATGATCTTGATATTTTAGCCAAGTTTTGAAGCCTAGGCCTCATAAAACGAATTTGCTACTTAGAGCAGTTTCGAGTGTACATTCGAATAATACACACTCGAAAAGACTCGAACGCTATAATATAGCTCAACAAGTGTCTATTTTTATTGGAAACATGCTAATGATAAGGACATGTTGGTCTATCGACCCACATGATCTTGATATTTTATCCAAATTTTGAATTCTAGGCCTCATAAACAAGATTTTCTACTTAGAGCAGTTTCGAGTGTACATTCGAATAATACACACCCGAAAAGACTCGAACGCTATAATTCAGCTCAACAAGTGTCTATTTTTATTGAAACCATGCTAATTATCAGGACATGTTGGTCTATAGACCCACATGATCTTGATATTTTAGCCAAGTTTTGAAGCCTAGGCCTCATAAAACGAATTTGCTACTCAAAGCAGTTTCGAGTGTACATTCGAATAATACACACTCCAAAAGACTCGAACGCTATAATTTAGCTCAACAAGTGTCTATTTTTATTGGAAACATGCTAATGATCAGGACATGTTGGGCTATAGACCCACATGATCTTGTTATTTTAGCTAAATTTTGAATCCTAGGCCTCATAAATAAGATTTTCTACTTAGAGAAGTTTCGAGTGTACATTCGAAAAATACACACTCGAAAAGACTCGAACGCTATAATTTAGCTCAAGAGGTGTCTATTTTGATTGAAAACATGATATATCAGGACATGTTGGTCTATAGACCCACATGATCTTGATATTTTAGCCAAGTTTTGAAGCCTAAGCCTCATAAACACGAATTTGCTACTTAGAGTAGTTTCGAGTGTACATTCGAATAATACACACTCGAAAAGACTCGAACGCTATAATTTAGCTCAACAGGTGTCTATTTTTATTGGAAACATGCTAATGATAAGGACATGTTGGTCTATAGACCCACATGATCTTGATATTTTATCCAAATTTTGAAGTCTAGGCCTCATAAACAAGATTTTCTACTTAGAGCAGTTTCGAGTGTACATTCGAATAATACACACTCGAAAAGACTCGAACGCTATAATTTAGCTCAGCAGGTGTCTATTTTTATTGGAAACATGCTAATGATCAGGACATGTTGGTCTATAGACCCACATGATCTTGTTATTTTAGCCAAATTTTGAAGTCTAGGCCTCATAAATAAGATTTTCTACTTAGAGAAGTTTCGAGTGTACATTCGAAAAATACACACTTGAAAAGACTCGAACGCTATAATTTAGCTCAAGAGGTGTCTATTTTTATTGGAAACATGCTAATATTCAGGACATGTTGGTCTATAGACCCACATGATCTTGATATTTTAGCCAAGTTTTGAAGCCGAAGCCTCATAACCACGAATTTGCTACTTAGAGTAGTTTCGAGTGTACATTCGAATAATACACACTCGAAAAGACTCGAACGCTATAATTCAGCTCAACAGGTGTCTATTTTTATCGGAAACATGCTAATGATCAGGACATGTTGGTCTATAGACCTACATGATCTTAATATTTTAGCCAAATTTTGAAGTCTAGGCCTCATATGCAAGATTTTTCTACTTAGAGAAGTTTCGAGTGTACATTCGAATAATACACACTCGAAAAGATTCGAATAATTTAGCTCAACAGGTGTCTATTTTTATTGGAAACATGCTAATGATCAGGACATGTTGGTCTATAGACCCACATGATCTTGATATTTTATCCAAATTTTGAAGTCTAGGCCTCATAAACAAGATTTTCTACTTAGAGCAGTTTCGAGTGTACATTCGAATAATACACACTCGAAAAGACTCGAACGCTATAATTTAGCTCAACAGGTGTCTATTTTTATTGGAAACATGCTAATGATCAGGACATGTTGGTCTATAGACCCACATGATCTTGATATTTTATCCAAATTTTTAAGTCTAGGCATCATAAACAAGATTTTCTACTTAGAGCAGTTTCGAGTGTACATTCGAATAATACACACTCAAAAAGACTCGAACGCTATAATTTAGCTCAACAGGTGTCTATTTTTATTGGAAACATGCTAATGATCAGGACATGTTGGTCTATAGACCCACATGATCTTGATAATTTAGCCAAATTTTGAAGTCTAGGCCTCATAAATAAGATTTTCTACTTAGAGAAGTTTCGAGTGTACATTCGAAAAATACACACACGAAAAGACTCGAACGCTATAATTTAGCTCAAGAGGTGTCTATTTTTATTGGAAACATGCTAATGATCAGGACATGTTGGTCTATAGACCAACATAATCTTGATATTTTAGCCAAGTTTTGAAGCCTAGGCCTCATAAGCACGAATTTTCTACTTAGAGCAGTTTCGAGTGTACATTCGAATAATACACAATCGAAAAGACTCGAACGCTATAATTCAGCTCAACAGGTGTCTATTTTTATCGGAAACATGCTAATGATCAGGACATGTTGGTCTATAGACCCACATGATCTTAATATTTTAGCCAAATTTTGAAGTCTAGGCCTCATAAACAAGATTTTTCTACTTAGAGAAGTTTCGAGTGTACATTCGAATAATACACACTCGAAAAGACTCGAACGCTATAATTTAGCTCAACAGGTGTCTATTTTAATTGCAAACATGCTAATGATCATGACATGTTGGTCTATAGACCCACATGATCTTGATATTTTATCCAAATTTTGAAGTCTAGGCCTCATAAACAAGATTTTCTACTTAGAGCAGTTTCGAGTGTACATTCGAATAATACACAATCGAAAAGACTCGAACGCTATAATTCAGCTCAACAGGTGTCTATTTTTATCGGAAACATGCTAATGATCAGGACATGTAGGTCTATAGACCCACATGATCTTAGTATTTTAGCCAAATTTTGAAGTCTAGGCCTCATAAACAAGATTTTTTTACTTAGAGAAGTTTCGAGTGTACATTCGAATAATACACACTCGAAAAGACTTGAACGCTATAATTTAGCTCAACAGGTGTGTATTTTTATTGGAAACATGCTAATGATCATGACATGTTGGTCTATAGACCCACATGATCTTGATATTTTATCCAAATTTTGAAGTCTAGGCCTCATAAACAAGATTTTCTACTTAGAGCAGTTTCGAGTGTACATTCGAATAATACACACTCGAAAAGACTCGAACGCTATAATTTAGCTCTACAGGTGTCTATTTTTATTGGAAACATGCTAATGATCAGGACATTTTGGTCTATAGACCCACATGATCTTGATAATTTATCCAAATTTTGAAGTCTAGGCATCATAAATAAGATTTTCTACTTAGAGAAGTTTCGAGTGTACATTCGAAAAATACACACACGAAAATACTCGAACGCTATAATTTAGCTCAAGAGGTGTCTATTTTTATTGGAAACATGCTAATGATCAGGACATGTTGGTCTATAGACCCACATGATCTTAATATTTTAGCCAAATTTTGAAGTCTAGGCCTCATAAACAAGATTTTTCTACTTAGAGCAGTTTCGAGTTTACATTCGAATAATACACAGTCGAAAAGACTCGAACGCTATAATTCAGCTCAACAGGTGTCTATTTTTATCGGAAACATGCTAATGATCAGGACATGTTGGTCTATAGACCCACATGATCTTAATATTTTAGCCAAATTTTGAAGTCTAGGCCTCATAAACAAGATTTTTCTACTTAGAAAAGTTTCGAGTGTACATTCGAGTAATACACACTCGAAAAGACTCGAACGCTATAATTTAGCTCAACAGGTGTCTATTTTTATTGGAAACATGCTAATGATCAGGACATGTTGGTCTATAGACCCACATGATCTTAATATTTTAGCCAAATTTTGAAGTCTAGGCCTCATAAACAAGATTTTTCTACTTAGAGAAGTTTCGAGTGTACATTCGAATAATACACACTCGAAAAGACTCGAACGCTATAATTTAGCTCAACAGGTGTCTATTTTTATTGGAAACATTCTAATGATCAGGACATGTTGGTCTATAGACCCACATGATCTTGATAATTTATCCAAATTTTGAAGTCTAGGCATCATAAATAAGATTTTCTACTTAGAGCAGTTTCGAGTGTACATTCGAATAATACACACTCGAAAAGACTCGAACGCTATTATTTAGCTCAACAGGTGTCTATTTTAATTGGAAACATACTAATGATCATGACATGTTGGTCTATATACCCACATGATCTTGATATTTTATCCAAATTTTGAAGTCTAGGCCTCATAAACAAGATTTTCTACTTAGAGCAGTTTCGAGTGTACATTCGAATAATACACACTCGAAAAGACTCGAACGCTATAATTTAGCTCAACAGGTGTCTATTTTTACCGGAAACATGCTAATGATCAGGACATGTTGGTCTATAGACCCACATGATCTTGATATTTTATCCAAATTTTGAAGTCTAGGCCTCATAAACAAGATTTTCTACTTAGAGCAGTTTCGAGTGTACATTCGAATAATACACACTCGAAAAGACTCGAACGCTATAAAATAGCTCAACAGGTGTCTATTTTTATTGGAAACATGCTAATGATCAGGATATGTTGGTCTATAGACCCACATGATCTTGATATTTTATCCAAATTTTGAAGTCTAGGCCTCATAAACAAGATTTTCTACTTAGAGCAGTTTCGAGTGTACATTCGAATAATACACACTCGAAAAGACTCGAACGCTATAATTTAGCTCAACAGGTGTCTATTTTTATTGGAAACATGCTAATATTCAGGACATGTTGGTCTATAGACCCACATGATGTTGATATTTTAGCCAAGTTTTGAAGTCTAGGCCTCATAAACAATATTTTCTACTTAGAGAAGTTTCGAGTGTACATTCGAATAATACACACTCGAAAAGACTCGAACGCTATATTTTAGCTCAACAGGTGTCTATTTTTATTGGAAACATGCTAATGATCAGGACATGTTGGTCTATAGACCCACATGATCTTGATATTTTATCCAAATTTTGAAGTCTAGGCCTCATAAACAAGATTTTCTACTTAGAGCAGTTTCGAGTGTACATTCGAATAATACACACTCGAAAAGACTCGAACGCTATAATTTAGCTCAAGAGGTGTCTATTTTTATTGGAAACATGCTAATGATCAGGACATGTTGGTCTATAGACCAACATAATCTTGATATTTTAGCCAAGTTTTGAAGCCTAGGCCTCATAAACACGAATTTTCTACTTAGAGCAGTTTTGAGTGTACATTCGAATAATACACAGTCGAAAAGACTGGAACGCTATAATTCAGCTCAACAGGTGTCTATTTTGATTGAAAACATGCTAATAATCAGGACATGTTGGTATATAGACCCACATGATCTTAATATTTTAGCCAAATTTTGAAGTCTAGGCCTCATAAACAAGATTTTTCTACTTAGAGAAGTTTCAAGTGTACATTCGAATAATACACACTCGAAAAGACTCGAACGCTATAATTTAGCTCAACAGGTGTCTATTTTTATTGGAAACATGCTAATGATCAGGACATGTTGGTCTATAGACCCACATGATCTTGATATTTTATCCAAATTTTGAAGTCTAGGCCTCATAAACAAGATTTTCTACTTAGAGCAGTTTCGAGTGTACATTCGAATAATACACACTCGAAAAGACTTGAACGCTATAATTTAGCTCAACAGGTGTCTATTTTTATTGGAAACATGCTAATGATCAGGACATGTTGGTCTATAGACCCACATGATCTTGATATTTTATCCAAATTTTGAAGTCTAGGCCTCATAAACAAGATTTTCTACTTAGAGCAGTTTCGAGTGTACATTCGAATAATACACACTCGAAAAGACTCGAACGCTATAATTTAGCTCAAGAGGTGTCTATTTTGACTGAAACCATGCTAATTATCAGGACATGTTGGTCTATAGACCCACATAATCTTGATATTTTAGCCAAGTTTTGAAGCCGAAGCCTCATAACCACGAATTTGCTACTTAGAGTAGTTTCGAGTGTACATTCAAATAATACACACTCGAAAAGATTCGAACGCTATAATTTAGCTCAACGGGTGTCTATTTTTATTGGAAACATGCTAATGATCAGGACATGTTGGTCTATAGACCCACATGATCTTGATATTTTATCCAAATTTTGAAGTCTAGGCCTCATAAACAAGATTTTCTACTTAGAGAAGTTTCGAGTGTACATTCGAAAAATACACACACGAAAAGACTCGAACGCTATAATTTAGCTCAAGAGGTGTCTATTTTTATTGGAAACATGCTAATGTACAGAACATGTTGGTCTATTGACCAACATAATCTTGATATTTTAGCCAAGTTTTGAAGCCTAGGCCTCATAAACACGAATTTTCTACTTAGAGCAGTTTCGAGTGTACATTCGAAAAATACACAATCGAAAAGACTCGAATGCTATAATTCAGCTCAACAGGTGTCTATTTTTATCGGAAACATGCTAATGATCAGGACATGTTGGTCTATAGACCCACATGATCTTAATATTTTAGCTAAATTTTGAAGTCTAAGCCTCATAAACAAGATTTTTCTACTTAGAGAAGTTTCCAGTTACATTCGAATAATACACACTCGAAAAGACTCGAACGCTATAATTTACCTCAACATGTGTCTATTTTTATTGGAAACATGCTAATGATCAGGACATGTTGGTCTATAGACCCACATGATCTTGATATTTTATCCAAATTTTGAAGTCTAGGCCTCATAAACAAGATTTTCTACTTAGAGCAGTTTCGAGTGTACATTCGAATAATACACACTCAAAAAGACTCGAACGCTATAATTTAGCTCAACATGTGTCTACTTTTATTGGAAACATGCTAATGATCAGGACATGTGGTCTATAGACCCACATGATCTTGTTATTTTAGCCAAATTTTGAAGTCTAGGCCTCATAAATAAGATTTTCTACTTAGAGAAGTTTCGAGTGTACATTCGAAAAATACACACTCGAAAAGACTCGAACGCTATAATTTAGCTCAAGAGGTGTCTATTTTGATTGAAACCATGCTAATTATCAGGACATGTTGGTCTATAGACCCATATGATCTTGATATTTTAGCCAAGTTTTGAAGCCGAAGCTTCATAACCACGAATTTGATACTTAGAGTAGTTTCGAGTGTACATTCGAATAATACACACTCGAAAAGACTCGAACGCTATAATTCAGCTCAACAGGTGTCTATTTTTATCGGAAACATGCTAATGATCAGGACATGTTGGTCTATAGACCCACATGATCTTAATATTTTATCCAAATTTTGAAGTCTAGGCCTCATAAACAAGATTTTTCTACTTAGAGAAGTTTCGAGTGTACATTCGAATAATACACACTCGAAAAGACTCGAACGCTATAATTTAGCTCAACATGTGTCTATTTTTATTGGAAACATGCTAATATTCAGGACATGTTGGTCTATAGACCAACATAATCTTGATATTTTAGCCAAGTTTTGAAGCTTAGGCCTCATGAACACGAATTTTCTACTTAGAGCAGTTTCGAGTGTACATTCGAATAATACACACTCGAAAAGACTCGAACGCTATAATTTAGCTCAAGAGGTGTCTATTTTGATTGAAACCATGCTAATTATCAGGACATGTTGGTCTATAGACCCACATAATCTTGATATTTTAGCTAAGTTTTGAAGTCGAAGCCTCATAACCACGAATTTGCTACTTAGAGTAGTTTCGAGTGTACATTCGAATAATACACACTCGAAAAGACTCGAACGCTATAATTCAGCTCAACAGGTGTCTATTTTTATCGGAAACATGCTAATGATCAGGACATGTTGGTCTATAGACCCACATGATCTTAATATTTTAGCCAAATTTTGAAGTCTAGGCCTCATATGCAAGATTTTTCTACTTAGAGAAGTTTCGAGTGTACATTCGAATAATACACACTCAAAAAGACTCGAACACTATAATTTAGCTCAACAGGTCTATTTTTATCGAAAACATGCTAATGATCAGGACATGTTGGTCTATAGACCCACATGATCTTAATATTTTAGCCAAATTTTGAAGTCTAGGCCTCATAAACAAGATTTGTCTACTTAGAGCAGTTTCGAATGTACATTCGAAAAATACACACTCGAAAAGACTCGAACGCTATAATTTAATTCAAGAGGTGTCTATTTTGATTGAAAACATGCTAATGATCAGGACATGTTGGTCTATAGACCCACATGATCTTGATATGTTAGCCAAGTTTTGAAGGCTAGGCCTCATAAAAACGAATTTTCTACTTACCGCAGTTTCGAGTGTACATTCGAATAATACACACTCGAAAAGACTCGAACGCTATAATTTAGCTCAACAAGTGTCTATTTTTATTGGAAAGATGCTAATGATCAGGACATGTTGGTCTATAGACCCAGATGACCTTGATATTTTAGCTAAATTTTGATGTCTAGGCCTCATAAACAAGATTTGCTTACTTAGAGCAGTTTCGAGTGTACATTCGAAAAATACACACTCGAAAAGACTCGAACGCTAATTTAGCTCAAGAGGTGTCTATTTTGATTGAAAACATGCTAATTATCAGGACATGTTGGTCTATAGACCCACATGCTGTTGATATTTTAGCCAAGTTTTGAAGTCTACGCCTCATAAACAATATTTTCTACTTAGAGAAGTTTCGAGTGTACATTCGAAAAATACACACTCGAAAAGACTCGAATGCTATAATTTAGCTCAACAGGTGTCTATTTTTATCGGAAACATGCTAATGATCAGGACATGTTGGTCTATAGACCCACATGATCTTAATAATTTAGCCAAATTTTGAAGTCTAGGCCTCATAAACAAGATTTTTCTACTTAGACAAGTTTCGAGTGTACATTCGAATAATACACACTCGAAAAGACTCGAACACTATAATTTAGCTCAACAGGTGTCTATTTTTATTGGAAACATGCTAATGATCAGGACATGTTGGTCTATAGACCCACATGATCTTGATATTTTATCCAAATTTTGAAGTCTAGGCCTCATAAACAAGATTTTCTACTTAGAGCAGTTTCGAGTGTACATTCCAATAATACACACTCGAAAAGACTCGAACGCTATAATTTAGCTCAACAGGTGTCTATTTTTATTGGAAACATGCTAATGATCAGGACATGTTGGTCTATAGACCCACATGATCTTAATATTTTAGCCAAATTTTGAAGTCTAGGCCTCATAAATAAGATTTTCTACTTAGAGAAGTTTCGAGTGTACATTCGAAAAATACACACTCGAAAAGACTCGAACGCTATAATTTAGATCAAGAGGTATCTATTTTGATTGAAAACATGCTATATCATGACATGTTGGTCTATGGACCCACATGATCTTGATATTTTAGCCAAGTTTTGAAGCCTAAGCCTCATAAACACGAATTTGCTACTTAGAGTAGTTTCGAGTGTACATTCGAATAATACACACTCGAAAAGACTCGAACGCTATAATTCAGCTCAACAGGTGTCTATTTTTATCGGAAGCATGCTAATGATCAGGACATGTTGGTCTATAGACCCACATGATCTTAATATTTTATCCAAATTTTGAAGTCTAGGCCTCATATGCAAGATTTTTCTACTTAGAGAAGTTTCGAGTGTACATTCGAATAATACACACTCGAAAAGACTAGAACGCTATAATTTAGCTCAACAGGTGTCAATTTTTATTGGAAACATGCTAATGATCAGGACATGTTGGTCTATAGACCCACATGATCTTGATATTTTATCCAAATTTTGAAGTATAGGCCTCATAAACAAGATTTTCTACTTAGAGCAGTTTCGAGTGTACATTCGAATAATACACACTCGAAAAGACTCGAACGCTATAATTTAGCTCAAGAGGTGTGTATTTTTATTGAAACCATGCTAATTATCAGGACATGTTGGTCTATAGACCCACATGATCTTGGTATTTTAGCCAAGTTTTGAAGCCTAGGCATCATAAAACGAATTTGTTACTTAGAGCAGTTTCGAGTGTACATTCGAATAATACACACTCGAAAAGACTCGAACGCTATAATTTAGCTCAAGAGGTGTCTATTTTTATTGAAACCATGCTAATTATCAGGACATGTTGGTCTATACACCCACATGATCTTGATATTTTAGCCAAGTTTTGAAGCCTAGGCCTCATAAAACGAATTTGCTACTTAGAGCAGTTTCGAGTGTACATTCGAATAATACACACTCGAAAAGACTCGAACGCTATAATTTAGCTCAACAAGTGTCTATTTTTATTCGAAACATGCTAATGATCAGGACATGTTGGGCTATAGACCGACATGATCTTGATATTTTAGCCAAATTTTGAAGTCTAGGCCTCATAAATAAGATTTTCTCCTTAGAGAAGTTTCGAGTGTACATTCGAAAAATACACACTCGAAAAGACTCGAACGCTATAATTTAGCTCAAGAGGTGTCTATTTTGATTGAAAACATGATATATCAGGACATGTTGGTCTATACACCCACATGATCTTGATATTTTAGCCAAGTTTTGAAGCCTAGGCCTCATAAAACGAATTTGCTACTTAGAGCAGTTTCGAGTGTACATTCGAATAATACACACTCGAAAAGACTCGAACGCTATAATTTAGCTCAACAAGTGTCTATTTTTATTGGAAACATGCTAATGATCAGGACATGTTGGGCTATAGACCCACATGATCTTGATATTTTAGCCAAATTTTGAAGTCTAGGCCTCATAAATAAGATTTTCTACTTAGAGAAGTTTCGAGTGTACATTCGAATAATACACACTCGAAAAGACTCGAACGCTATAATTTAGCTCAACAGGTGTCTATTTTTATTGGAAACATGCTAATGATAAGGACATGTTGGTCTAAAGACCCACATGATCTTGATATTTTATCCAAATTTTGAAGTCTAGGCCTCATAAACAAGATTTCTACTTAGAGCAGTTTCGAGTGTACATTCGAAAAATACACACTCGAAAAGACTCGAACGCTATAATTTAGCTCAAGAGGTGTCTATTTTGATTGAAAACATGATATATCAGGACATGTTGGTCTATACACCCACATGATCTTGATATTTTAGCCAAGTTTTGAAGCCTAGGCCTCATAAAACGAATTTGCTACTTAGAGCAGTTTCGAGTGTACATTCGAATAATACACACTCGAAAAGACTCGAACGCTATAATTTAGCTCAACAAGTGTCTATTTTTATTGGAAACATGCTAATGATCAGGACATGTTGGGCTATAGACCCACATGATCTTGATATTTTAGCCAAATTTTGAAGTCTAGGCCTCATAAATAAGATTTTCTACTTAGAGAAGTTTCTAGAGTACATTCGAAAAATACACACTCGAAAAGACTCGAACGCTATAATTTAGCTCAAGAGGTGTCTATTTTGATTGAAAACATGATATATCAGGACATGTTGGTCTATACACCCACATGATCTTGATATTTTAGCCAAGTTTTGAAGCCTAGGCCTCATAAAACGAATTTGCTACTTAGAGCAGTTTCGAGTGTACATTCGAATAATACACACTCGAAAAGACTCGAATGCTATAATTCAGCTCAACATGTGTCTATTTTTATCGGAAACATGCTAATGATCAGGACATGTTGGTCTATAGACCCACATGATCTTAATATTTTAGCCAAATTTTGAAATCTAGGCCTCATAAACAAGATTTTTCTACTTAGAGAAGTTTCGAGTGTACATTCGAATAATACACACTCGAAAAGACTCGAACGCTATAATTTAGCTCAACAGGTGTCTATTTTTATTGGAAACATGCTAATGATAAGGACATGTTGGTCTATAGACCCACATGATCTTGATATTTTATCCAAATTTTGAAGTCTAGGCCTCATAAACAAGATTTTCTACTTAGAGCAGTTTCGAGTGTACATTCGAAAAATACACACTCGAAAAGACTCGAACGCTATAATTTAGCTCAAGAGGTGTCTATTTTGATTGAAAACATGATATATCAGGACATGTTGGTCTATACACCCACATGATCTTGATATTTTAGCCAAGTTTTGAAGCCTAGGCCTCATAAAATGAATTTGCTACTTAGAGCAGTTTCGAGTGTACATTCGAATAATACACACTCGAAAAGACTCGAACGCTATAATTTAGCTCAACAAGTGTCTATTTTTATTGGAAACATGCTAATGATCAGGACATGTTGGGCTATAGACCCACATGATCTTGATATTTTAGCCAAATTTTGAAGTCTAGGCCTCATAAATAAGATTTTCTACTTAGAGAAGTTTCGAGAGTACATTCGAAAAATACACACTCGAAAAGACTCGAACGCTATAATATAGATCAAGAGGTGTCTATTTTGATTGAAAACATGCTATATCATGACATGTTGGTCTATAGACCCACATGATCTTGATATTTTAGCCAAGTTTTGAAGCCTAAGCCTCATAAACACGAATTTGCTACTTAGAGTAGTTTCGAGTGTACATTCGAATAATACACACTCGAAAAGACTCGAACGCTATAATTTAGCTCAACAAGTGTCTATTTTTATTGGAAACATGCTAATGATCAGGACATGTTGGGCTATAGACCCACATGATCTTGATATTTTAGCCAAATTTTGAAGTCTAGGCCTCATAAATAAGATTTTCTACTTAGAGAGGTTTCGAGTGTACATTCAAAAAATACACACTCGAAAAGACTCGAACGCTATAATTTAGCTCAACAGGTGTCTATTTTTATCGGAAACATGCTAATGATCAGGACATGTTGGTCTATAGACCCACATGATCTTAATAATTTAGCCAAATTCTGAAGGCTAGGCCTCATAAACAAGATTTTTCTACTTAGAGAAGTTTCGAGTGTACATTCGAATAATACACACTTGAAAAGACTCGAACGCTATAATTTAGCTCAACAGGTGTCTATTTTTATTGGAAACATGCTAATGATCAGGACATGTTGGTCTATAGACCCACATGATCTTGATATTTTATCCAAATTTTGAAGTCTAGGCCTCATAAACAATATTTTCTACTTAGAGCAGTTTCGAGTGTACATTCGAATAATACACACTCGAAAGACTCGAACGCTATAATTTAGCTCAAGAGGTGTCTATTTTTATTGAAACCATGCTAATTATCAGGACATGTTGGTCTATACACCCACATGATCTTGATATTTTAGCCAAGTTTTGAAGCCTAGGCCTCATAAAACGAATTTGCTACTTAGAGCAGTTTCGAGTGTACATTCGAATAATACACACTCGAAAAGACTCGAACGCTATAATTTAGCTCAACAAGTGTCTATTTTTATTGGAAACATGCTAATGATCAGGACATGTTGGGCTATAGACCCACATGATCTTGATATTTTAGCCAAATTTTGAAGTCTAGGCCTCATAAATAAGATTTTCTACTTAGAGAAGTTTCGAGTGTACATTCGAAAAATACACACTCGAAAAGACTCGAACGCTATAATTTAGATCAAGAGGTATCTATTTTGATTGAAAACATGCTATATTATGACATGTTGGTCTATGGACCCACATGATCTTAATATTTTAGCCAAATTTTGAAGTCTAGGCCTCATAAACAAGATTTTTCTACTTAGAGAAGTTTTGAGTGTACATTCGAATAATACACACTCGAAAAGACTCGAACGCTATAATTTAGCTCAACAGGTGTCTATTTTTATTAGAAACATGCTAATGATAAGGACATGTTGGTCTATTGACCCACATGATCTTGATATTTTATCCAAATTTTGAAGTCTAGGCCTCATAAACAAGATTTTCTACTTAGAGCAGTTTCGAGTGTACATTCGAATAATACACACTCGAAAAGACTCGAACGTTATAATTTAGCTCAACAGGTGTCTATTTTTATTGGAAACATGCTAATATTCAGGACATGTTGGTCTATAGACCCACATGATCTTGATATTTTAGCCAAGTTTTGAAGCCGAAGCCTCATAACCACGAATTTGCTACTTAGAGTAGTTTCGAGTGTACATTCGAATAATACACACTCGAAAAGACTCGAACGCTATAATTCAGCTCAACAGGTGTCTATTTTTATTGGAAACATGCTAATGATAAGGACATGTTGGTCTATAGACCCACATGATCTTGATATTTTATCCAAATTTTGAAGTCTAGGCCTCATAAACAAGATTTTCTACTTAGAGCAGTTTCGAGTGTACATTCGAATAATACACACTCGAAAAGAATCGAACGCTATAATTTAGCTCAACAGGTGTCTATTTTTATTGGAAACATGCTAATGATCAGGAAATGTTGGTCTATAGACCCACATGATCTTGATATTTTATCCAAATTTTGAAGTCTAGGCCTCATAAACAAGATTTTCTACTTAGAGCAGTTTCGAATGTGCATTCGAAAAATACACACTCGAAAAGACTTGAACGCTATAATTTAATTCAAGAGGTGTCTATTTTGATTGAAAACATGCTAGTAATCAGGACATGTTGGTCTATAGACCCACATGATCTTGATATGTTAGCCAAGTTTTGAAGGCTAGGCCTCATGAACACGAATTTTCTACTTAGAGCAGTTTCGAGTGTACATTCGAATAATACACACTCGAAAAGACTCGAACGCTATAATTTAGCTCAACAAGTGTCTATTTTTATTGGAAACATGCTAATGATCAGGACATGTTGGGCTATAGACCCACATGATCTTGATATTTTAGCCAAATTTTGAAGTCTAGGCCTCATAAACAAGATTTTTCTACTTAGAGCAGTTTCGAGTTTACATTCGAATAATACACAGTCGAAAAGACTCGAACGCTATAATTCAGCTCAACAGGTGTCTATTTTTATCGGAAACATGCTAATGATCAGGACATGTTGGTCTATAGACCCACATGATCTTAATATTTTAGCCAAATTTTGAAGTCTAGGCCTCATAAACAAGATTTTTCTACTTAGAGAAGTTTCGAGTGTACATTCGAATAATACACACTCGAAAAGACTCGAACGCTATAATTTAGCTCAACAGGTGTCTATTTTAATTGAAAACATGCTAATGATGATGACATGTTGGTCTATAGACCCACATGATCTTGATATTTTATCCAAATTTTGAAGTCTAGGCCTCATAAACAAGATTTTCTACTTAGAGCAGTTTCGAGTGTACATTCGAATAATACACACACGAAAAGACTCGAACGCTATAATTTAGCTCAAGAGGTGTCTATTTTTATTGGAAACATGCTAATTATCAGTACATGTTGGTCTATAGACCCACATGTTCTTAATATTTTAGCCAAATTTTGAAGTCTAGGCCTCATAAACAAGATTTTTCTACTTAGAGCAGTTTCGAGTGTACATTCGAATAATACACAATCGAAAAGACTCGAACGCTATAATTCAGCTCAACAGGTGTCTATTTTTATCGGAAACATGCTAATGATCATGACATGTTGGTCTATAGACCCACATGATCTTAATATTTTAGCCAAATTTTGAAGTCTAGGCCTCATATGCAAGATTTTTCTACTTAGAGAAGTTTCGAGTGTACATTCGAATAATACACACTCGAAAAGATTCGAATAATTTAGCTCAACAGGTGTCTATTTTTATTGGAAACATGCTAATGATCAGGACATGATGGTCTATAGACCCACATGATCTTGATATTTTATCCAAATTTTGAAGTCTAGGCCTCATAAACAAGATTTTCTACTTAGAGCAGTTTCGAGTGTACATTCGAAAAATACACACTCGAAAAGACTCGAACGCTATAATTTAGCTCAAGAGGTGTCTATTTTGATTGAAAACATGATATATCAGGACATGTTGGTCTATACACCCACATGATCTTGATATTTTAGCCAAGTTTTGAAGCCTAGGCCTCATAAAACGAATTTGCTACTTAGAGCAGTTTCGAGTGTACATTCGAATAATACACACTCGAAAAGACTCGAACGCTATAATTTAGCTCAACAAGTGTCTATTTTTATTGGAAACATGCTAATGATCAGGACATGTTGGGCTATAGACCCACATGATCTTGATATTTTAGCCAAATTTTGAAGTCTAGGCCTCATAAATAAGATTTTCTACTTAGAGAAGTTTCGAGTGTACATTCGAATAATACACACTCGAAAAGACTCGAACGCTATAATTTAGCTCAACAGGTGTCTATTTTTATTGGAAACATGCTAATGATAAGGACATGTTGGTCTAAAGACCCACATGATCTTGATATTTTATCCAAATTTTGAAGTCTAGGCCTCATAAACAAGATTTCTACTTAGAGCAGTTTCGAGTGTACATTCGAAAAATACACACTCGAAAAGACTCGAACGCTATAATTTAGCTCAAGAGGTGTCTATTTTGATTGAAAACATGATATATCAGGAAATGTTGGTCTATACACCCACATGATCTTGATATTTTAGCCAAGTTTTGAAGCCTAGGCCTCATAAAACGAATTTGCTACTTAGAGAAGTTTCGAGTGTACATTCGAATAATACACACTCGAAAAGACTCGAACGCTATAATTTAGCTCAACAAGTGTCTATTTTTATTGGAAACATGCTAATGATCAGGACATGTTGGGCTATAGACCCACATGATCTTGATATTTTAGCCAAATTTTGAAGTCTAGGCATCATAAATAAGATTTTCTACTTAGAGAAGTTTCGAGAGTACATTCGAAAAATACACACTCGAAAAGACTCGAACGCTATAATTTAGCTCAAGAGGTGTCTATTTTGATTGAAAACATGATATATCAGGACATGTTGGTCTATACACCCACATGATCTTGATATTTTAGCCAAGTTTTGAAGCCTAGGCCTCATAAAACGAATTTGCTACTTAGAGCAGTTTCGAGTGTACATTCGAATAATACACACTCGAAAAGACTCGAATGCTATAATTCAGCTCAACATGTGTCTATTTTTATCGGAAACATGCTAATGATCAGGACATGTTGGTCTATAGACCCACATGATCTTAATATTTTAGCCAAATTTTGAAATCTAGGCATCATAAACAAGATTTTCTACTTAGAGCAGTTTCGAGTGTACATTCGAAAAATACACACTCGAAAAGACTCGAACGCTATAATTTAGCTCAAGAGGTGTCTATTTTGATTGAAAACATGATATATCAGGACATGTTGGTCTATACACCCACATGATCTTGATATTTTAGCCAAGTTTTGAAGCCTAGGCCTCATAAAACGAATTTGCTACTTAGAGCAGTTTCGAGTGTACATTCGAATAATACACACTCGAAAAGACTCGAACGCTATAATTTAGCTCAACAAGTGTCTATTTTTATTCGAAACATGCTAATGATCAGGACATGTTGGGCTATAGACCGACATGATCTTGATATTTTAGCCAAATTTTGAAGTCTAGGCCTCATAAATAAGATTTTCTCCTTAGAGAAGTTTCGAGTGTACATTCGAAAAATACACACTCGAAAAGACTCGAACGCTATAATTTAGCTCAAGAGGTGTCTATTTTGATTGAAAACATGATATATCAAGACATGTTGGTCTATACACCCACATGATCTTGATATTTTAGCCAAGTTTTGAAGCCTAGGCCTCATAAAACGAATTTGCTACTTAGAGCAGTTTCGAGTGTACATTCGAATAATACACACTCGAAAAGACTCGAACGCTATAATTTAGCTCAACAAGTGTCTATTTTTATTGGAAACATGCTAATGATCAGGACATGTTGGGCTATAGACCCACATGATCTTGATATTTTAGCCAAATTTTGAAGTCTAGGCCTCATAAATAAGATATTCTACTTAGAGAAGTTTCGAGAGTACATTCGAAAAATACACACTCGAAAAGACTCGAACGCTATAATTTAGCTCAAGAGGTGTCTATTTTGATTGAAAACATGATATATCAGGACATGTTGGTCTATACACCCACATGATCTTGATATTTTAGCCAAGTTTTGAAGCCTAGGCCTCATAAAACGAATTTGCTACTTAGAGCAGTTTCGAGTGTACATTCGAATAATACACACTCGAAAAGACTCGAATGCTATAATTCAGCTCAACATGTGTCTATTTTTATCGGAAACATGCTAATGATCAGGACATGTTGGTCTATAGACCCACATGATCTTAATATTTTAGCCAAATTTTGAAGTCTAGGCCTCATAAATAAGATTTTCTACTTAGAGCAGTTTCGAGTGTACATTCGAATAATACACACTCGAAAAGACTCGAATGCTATAATTCAGCTCAACATGTGTCTATTTTTATCGGAAACATGCTAATGATCAGGACATGTTGGTCTATAGACACACATGATCTTAATATTTTAGCCAAATTTTGAAGTATAGGCCTCATAAACAAGATTTTTCTACTTAGAGAAGTTTCGAGTGTACATTCGAATAATACACACTCGAAAAGACTCGAACGCTATAATTTAGCTCAACAGGTGTCTATTTTTATTGGAAACATGCTAATGATAAGGACATGTTGGTCTATCGACCCACATGATCTTGATATTTTATCCAAATTTTGAAGTCTAGGCCTCATAAACAAGATTTTCTACTTAGAGCAGTTTCGAGTGTACATTCGAATAATACACACTCGAAAAGACTCGAACGTTATAATTTAGCTCAACAGGTGTCTATTTTTATTGGAAACATGCTAATATTCAGGACATGTTGGTCTATAGACCCACATGATCTTGATATTTTAGCCAAATTTTGAAGTCTAGGCCTCATAAATAAGATTTTCTATTTAGAAAAGTTTAGAGTTTACATTCAAAAAATATACACACGAAAAGACTCGAACGCTATAATTTAGCTCAAGAGGTGTATATTTTTATTGGAAACATGCTAATGATCAGGACATGTTGGTCTCTAGACAAACATGATCTTGATATTTTAGACAAGTTTTGAAGCCTAGGCCTCATAAACACGAATTTTCTACTTAGAGCAGTTTCGAGTGTACATTCGAATAATACACACTCGAAAAGACTCGAACGTTATAATTCAGCTCAACATGTGTCTATTTTTATCGGAAACATGCTAATGATCAGGACATGTTGGTCTATAGACCCACATGATCTTAATATTTTAGCCAAATTTTGAAGTCTAGGCCTCATAAACAAGATTTTTCTACTTAGAGAAGTTTCGAGTGTACATTCGAATAATACACACTCGAAAAGACTCGAACGCTATAATTTAGCTCAACAGGTGTCTATTTTTATTAGAAACATGCTAATGATAAGGACATGTTGGTCTATCGACCCACATGATCTTGATATTTTATCCAAATTTTGAAGTCTAGGCCTCATAAACAAGATTTTCTACTTAGAGCAGTTTCGAGTGTATATTCGAATAATACACACTCGAAAAGACTCGAACGTTATAATTTAGCTCAACAGGTGTCTATTTTTATTGGAAACATGCTAATATTCAGGACATGTTGGTCTATAGACCCACATGATCTTGATATTTTAGCCAAGTGTTGAAGCCGAAGCCTCATAACCACGAATTTCCTACTTAGAGTAGTTTCGAGTGTACATTCGAATAATACACACTCGAAAAGACTCGAACGCTATAATTCAGCTCAACAGGTGTCTATTTTTATCGGAAACATGCTAATGATAAGGACATGTTGGTCTATAGACCCACATGATCTTAATATTTTAGCCAAATTTTTAAGTCTAGGCCTCATATGCAAGATTTTTCTACTTAGAGAAGTTTCGAGTGTACATTCGAATAATACACACTCGAAAAGACTAGAACGCTATAATTTAGCTCAACAGGTGTCAATTTTTATTGGAAACATGCTAATGATCAGGACATGTTGGTCTATAGACCCACATGATCTTGATATTTTATCCAAATTTTGAAGTATAGGCCTCATAAACAAGATTTTCTACTTAGAGCAGTTTCGAGTGTACATTCGAATAATACACACTCGAAAAGACTCGAACGCTATAATTCAGCTCAACAGGTGTCTATTTTTATTGGAAACATGCTAATGATCAGGACATGTTGGTCTATGGACCCACATGATCTTGATATTTTATCCAAATTTTGAAGTCTAGGCCTCATAAACAAGATTTTCTACTTAGAGCAGTTTCGAGTGTACATTCGAAAAATACACACTCGAAAAGACTCGAACGCTATAATTTAGCTCAAGAGGTGTCTATTTTGATTGAAAACATGATATATCAGGACATGTTGGTCTATACACCCACATGATCTTGATATTTTAGCCAAGTTTTGAAGCCTAGGCCTCATAAAACGAATTTGCTACTTAGAGCAGTTTCGAGTGTACATTCGAATAATACACACTCGAAAAGACTCGAACGCTATAATTTAGCTCAACAGGTGGCTATTTTTATTGGAAACATGCTAATGATCAGGACATGTTGGTCTATAGACCCAGATGATCTTGATATTTTAGCCAAGTTTTGAAGCCTAGGCCTCATAAAACGAATTTGCTACTTAGAGCAGTTTCGAGTGTACATTCGAATAATACACACTCGAAAAGACTCGAACGCTATAATTTAGCTAAACAAGTGTCTATTTTTATTGGAAACATGCTAATGATAAGGACATGTTGGTCTATAGACCCACATGATCTTGATATTTTATCCAAATTTTGAATTCTAGGCCTCATAAACAAGATTTTCTACTTAGAGCAGTTTCGAGTGTACATTCGAATAATACACACCCGAAAAGACTCGAACGCTATAATTCAGCTCAACAAGTGTCTATTTTTATTGAAACCATGCTAATTATCAGGACATGTTGGTCTATAGACCCACATGATCTTGATATTTTAGCCAAGTTTTGAAGCCTAGGCCTCATAAAACGAATTTGCTACTCAAAGCAGTTTCGAGTGTACATTCGAATAATACACACTCGAAAAGACTCGAACGCTATAATTTAGCTCAACAAGTGTCTATTTTTATTGGAAACATGCTAATGATCAGGACATGTTGGGCTATAGACCCACATGATCTTGATATTTTAGCCAAATTTTGAAGTCTAGGCCTCATAAACAAGATTTTTCTACTTAGAGAAGTTTCGAGTGTACATTCGAATAATACACACTCGAAAAGACTCGAACGCTATAATTTAGCTCAACAGGTGTCTATTTTTATTTGAAACATGCTAATGATCAGGACATGTTGGTCTATAGACCCACATGATCTTGATATTTTATCCAAATTTTGAAGTCTAGGCCTCATAAACAAGATTTTCTACTTAGAGAAGTTTCGAGTGTACATTCGAATAATACACACTCGAAAAGACTCGAACGCTATAATTTAATTCAAGCGCTGTCTATTTTGATTGAAAACATGCTAATGATCAGGACATGTTGGTCTATAGACCCACATGTTCTTGATATGTTAGCCAAGATTTGAAGGCTAGGCCTCATAAACAAGAATTTTCTACTTACCGCAGTTTCGAGTGTACATTCGAATAATACACACTCGAAAAGACTCGAACGCTATAATTTAGCTCAACAGGTGTCTATTTTTATAGGAAACATGCTAATGATCAGGACATGTTGGTCTATAGACCCACATGATCTTGATATTTTATCCAAATTTTGAAGTCTAGGCCTCATAAACAAGATTTTCTACTTAGAGAAGTTTCGAGTGTACTTTCGAATAATACACACTCGAAAAGACTCGAACGCTATAATTTAATTCAAGAGGTGTCTATTTTGATTGAAAACATGCTAATGATCAGGACATGTTGGTCTATAGACCCACATGATCTTGATATGTTAGCCAAGATTTGAAGGTTAGGCCTCATAAACAAGAATTTTCTACTTACCGCAGTTTCGAGTGTACATTCGAATAATACACACTCGAAAAGACTCGAACGCTATAATTTAGCTCAACAAGTGTCTATTTTTATTGGAAAGATGCTAATGATCAGGACATGTTGGTCTATAGACCCAGATGACCTTGATATTTTAGCCAAATTTTTAAGTCTAGGCCTCATAAATAAGATTTTTCTACTTAGAGAAGTTTCGAGTGTACATTCGAATAATACACACTCGAAAAGACTCGAACGCTATAATTTAGCTCAACAGGTGTCTATTTTTATTGGAAACATGCTAATGATCAGGACATGTTGGTCTATAGACCCACATGATCTTGATATTTTATCCAAATTTTGAAGTCTAGGCCTCATAAACAATATTTTCTACTTAGAGCAGTTTCGAGTGTACATTCGAATAATACACACTCGAAAGACTCGAACGCTATAATTTAGCTCAAGAGGTGTCTATTTTTATTGAAACCATGCTAATTATCAGGACATGTTGGTCTATACACCCACATGATCTTGATATTTTAGCCAAGTTTTGAAGCCTAGGCCTCATAAAACGAATTTGCTACTTAGAGCAGTTTCGAGTGTACATTCGAATAATACACACTCGAAAAGACTCGAACGCTATAATTTAGCTCAACAGGTGTCTATTTTTATTGGAAACATGCTAATGATCAGGACATTTTGGATTATAGACCCACATGATCTTGATATTTTAGCCAAATTTTGAAGTCTAGGCCTCATAACTAAGATTTTCTATTTAGAGAAGTTTCGAGTGTACATTCGAAAAATACACACACGAAAAGACTCGAACGCTATAATTTAGCTCAAGAGGTGTATATTTTTATTGGAGACATGCTAATGATCAGGACATGTTGGTCTCTAGACCAACATGATCTTGATATTTTAGACAAGTTTTGAAGCCTAGGCCTCATAAACACGAATTTTCTACTTAGAGCAGTTTCGAGTGTACATTCGAATAATACACACTCGAAAAGACTCGAATGCTATAATTCAGCTCAACATGTGTCTATTTTTATCGGAAACATGCTAATGATCAGGACATGTTGGTCTATAGACACACATGATCTTAATATTTTAGCCAAATTTTGAAGTATAGGCCTCATAAACAAGATTTTTCTACTTAGAGAAGTTTCGAGTGTACATTCGAATAATACACACTCGAAAAGACTCGAACGCTATAATTTAGCTCAACAGGTGTCTATTTTTATTGGAAACATGCTAATGATAAGGACATGTTGGTCTATAGACCCACATGATCTTGATATTTTATCCAAATTTTGAAGTCTAGGCCTCATAAACAAGATTTTCTACTTAGAGTAGTTTCGAGTGTACATTCGAATAATACACACTCGAAAAGACTCGAACGCTATAATTTAGCTCAGCAGGTGTCTATTTTTATTGGAAACATGCTAATGATCAGGACATGTTGGTCTATAGACCCACATGATCTTGTTATTTTAGCCAAATTTTGAAGTCTAGGCCTCATAAATAAGATTTTCTATTTAGAGAAGTTTCGAGTGTACATTCGAAAAATACACACACGAAAAGACTCGAACGCTATAATTTAGCTCAAGAGGTGTATATTTTTATTGGAAACATGCTAATGATCAGGACATGTTGGTCTCTAGACCAACATGATCTTGATATTTTAGACAAGTTTTGAAGCCTAGGCCTCATAAACACGAATTTTCTACTTAGAGCAGTTTCGAGTGTACATTCGAATAATACACACTCGAAAAGACTCGAACGCTATAATTCAGCTCAACATGTGTCTATTTTTATCGGAAACATGCTAATGATCAGGACATGTTGGTCTATAGACCCACATGATCTTAATATTTTAGCCAAATTTTGAAATCTAGGCCTCATAAACAAGATTTTTCTACTTAGAGAAGTTTCGAGTGTACATTCGAATAATACACACTCGAAAAGACTCGAACGCTATAATTTAGCTCAACAGGTGTCTATTTTTATTGGAAACATGCTAATGATAAGGACATGTAGGTCTATAGACCCACATGATCTTGATATTTTATCCAAATTTTGAAGTCTAGGCCTCATAAACAAGATTTTCTACTTAAAGCAGTTTCGAGTGTACATTCGAAAAATACACACTCGAAAAGACTCGAACGCTATAATTTAGCTCAAGAGGTGTCAATTTTGATTGAAAACATGATATATCAGGACATGTTGGTCTATAGACCCACATGATCTTGATATTTTAGCCAAGTTTTGAAGCCAAAGCCACATAACCACGAATTTGCTACTTAGAGTAGTTTCGAGTGTACATTCGAATAATACACACTCGAAAAGACTCGAACGCTATAATTCAGCTCAACAGGTGTCTAATTTTATCGGAAACATGCTAATGATCAGGACATGTTGGTCTATAGACCCACATTATCTTAATATTTTAGCCAAATTTTGAAGTGTAGGCCTCATATGCAAGATTTTTCTACTTAGAGAAGTTTCGAGTGTACATTCGAATAATACACACTCGAAAAGACTCGAACGCTATAATTTAGCTCAACAGGTGTCTATTTTTATTGGAAACATGCTAATGATCAGGACATGTTGGTCTATAGACCCACATGATCTTGATATTTTATCCAAGTTTTGAAGCCTAGGCCTCATAAAACGAATTTGCTACTTAGAGCAGTTTCGAGTGTACATTCGAGTAATACACACTCGAAAAGACTCGAACGCTATAATTTAGCTCAACAAGTGTCTATTTTTATTGGAAACATGCTAATGATCAGGACATGTTGGGCTATAGACCCACATGATCTTGTTATTTTAGCCAAATTTTGAAGCCTAGGCATCATAAATAAGATTTTCTACTTAGAGAAGTTTCGAGTGTACATTCGAAAAATACACACTCGAAAAGACTCGAACGCTATAATTTAGCTCAAGAGGTGTCTATTTTTATTAGAAACATGCTAATATTCAGGACATGTTGGTCTATAGACCCACATGGTCTTGATATTTTAGCCAAGTTTTGAAGCCAAAGCCTCATTACAACGAATTTGCTACTTAGAGTAGTTTCGAGTGTACATTTGAATAATACACACTCGAAAAGACTCGAACGCTATAATTCAGCTCAACAGGTGTCTATTTTTATTGGAAACATGCTAATGATCAGGACATGTTGGTCTATAGACCCACATGATCTTGATATTTTATCCAAACTTTGAAGTCTAGGCCTCATAAACAAGACTTTCTACTTAGAGCAGTTTCGAGTGTACATTCGAATAATACACACTCGAAAAGACTCCAACGCTATAATTTAGCTCAAGAGGTGTCTATTTTTATTGAAACCATGCTAATTATCAGGACATGTTGGTCTATAGACCCACATGATCTTGATATTTTAGCCAAGTTTTGAAGCCTAGGCCTCATAAAATGAATTTGCTACTTAGAGCAGTTTCAAATGTACATTCGAATAATACACACTCGAAAAGACTCGAATGCTATAATTTAGCTCAACAAGTGTCTATTTTTATTGGAAACATGCTAATGATCAGGACATGTTGGGCTATAGACCCACATGATCTTGATATTTTAGCCAAATTTTGAAGTCTAGGCCTCATAAATAAGATTTTCTACTTAGAGAAGTTTCGAGTGTACATTCGAAAAATACACACTCGAAAAGACTCGAACGCTATAATTTAGCTCAAGAGGTGTCAATTTTGATTGAAAACATGATATATCAGGACATGTTGGTCTATAAACCCACATGATCTTGATATTTTAGCCAAGTTTTGAAGCCTAAGCCTCATAAACACGAATTTGCTACTTAGAGTAGTTTCGAGTGTACATTCGAATAATACACACTCGAAAAGACTCGAACGCTATAATTTAGCTCAATAGGTGTCTATTTTTATTGGAAACATGCTAATGATCAGGACATTTTGGATTATAGACCCACATGATCTTGATATTTTAGCCAAATTTTGAAGTCTAGGCCTCATAAATAAGATTTTCTATTTAGAGAAGTTTCGAGTGTACATTCGAAAAATACACACACGAAAAGACTCGAACGCTATAATTTAGCTCAAGAGGTGTATATTTTTATTGGAGACATGCTAATGATTAGGACATGTTGGTCTCTAGACCAACATGATCTTGATATTTTAGACAAGTTTTGAAGCCTAGGCCTCATAAACACGAATTTTCTACTTAGAGCAGTTTCGAGTGTACATTCGAATAATACACACTCGAAAAGACTCGAATGCTATAATTCAGCTCAACATGTGTCTATTTTTATCGGAAACATGCTAATGATCAGGACATGTTGGTATATAGACCCACATGATCTTAATATTTTAGCCAAATTTTGAAGTATAGGCCTCATAAACAAGATTTTTCTACTTAGAGAAGTTTCGAGTGTACATTCGAATAATACACACTCGAAAAGACTCGAACGCTATAATTTAGCTCAACAGGTGTCTATTTTTATTGGAAACATGCTAATGATAAGGACATGTTGGTCTATAGACCCACATGATCTTGATATTTTATCCAAATTTTGAAGTCTAGGCCTCATAAACAAGATTTTCTACTTAGAGAAGTTTCGAGTGTACATTCGAATAATACACACTCGAAAAGACTCGAACGCTATAATTTAGCTCAACAGGTGTCTATTTTTATTGGAAACATGCTAATGATCAGGACATGTTGGTCTATAGACCCACATGATCTTGATATTTTATCCAAATTTTGAAGTCTAGGCCTCATAAACAAGATTTTTCTACTTAGAGAAGTTTCAAGTGTACATTCGAATAATACACACTCGAAAAGACTCGAACGCTATAATTTAGCTCAACAGGTGTCTATTTTTATTGGAAACATGCTAATGATCAGGACATGTTGGTATATAGACCCACATGATCTTGTTATTTTAGCCAAATTTTGAAGCCTAGGCCTCATAAACACGAATTTTCTACTTAGAGCAGTTTCGAGTGTACATTCGAATAATACACACTCGAAAAGACTCGAACGCTATAATTTAGCTCAACAGGTGTCTATTTTTATTGGAAACATGCTAATGATCAGGACATGTTGGTCTATAGACCCACATGATCTTGATATTTTATCCAAATTTTGAAGCCTAAGCCTCATAAACACGAATTTTCTACTTAGAGCAGTTTCGAGTGTACATTCGAATAATACACACTCGAAAAGACTCGAACGCTATAATTTAGCTCAACAGGTGTCTATTTTTATTGGAAACATGCTAATGATCAGGACATGTTGGTCTATAGACCCACATGATCTTGATATGTTAGCCAAGATTTGAAGGCTAGGCCTCATAAACAAGAATTTTCTACTTACCGCAGTTTCGAGTGTACATTCGAATAATACACATTCGAAAAGACTCGAACGCTATAATTTAGCTCAACAGGTGTCTATTTCTATTGGAAACATGCTAATGATCAGGACATGTTGGTCTATAAACCCACATGATCTTGTTATTTTAGCCAAATTTTGAAGCCTAGGCCTCATAAACAAGATTTTCTACTTAGAGAAGTTTCGAGTGTACATTCGAATAATACACACTCGAAAAGACTCGAACGCTATAATTTAGCTCAACAGGTGTCTATTTTTATTGGAAACATGCTAATGATCAGGACATGTTGGTCTATAGACCCACATGATCTTGATATTTTATCCAAATTTTGAAGTCTAGGCCTCATAAACAATATTTTCTACTTAGAGCAGTTTCGAGTGTACATTCGAATAATACACACTCGAAAGACTCGAACGCTATAATTTAGCTCAAGAGGTGTCTATTTTTATTGAAACCATGCTAATTATCAGGACATGTTGGTCTATAGACCCACATGATCTTAATATTTTAGCCAAATTTTGAAGTCTAGGCCTCATAAACAAGATTTTTCTACTTAGAGAAGTTTCGAGTGTACATTCGAATAATACACACTCGAAAAGACTCGAACGCTATAATTTAGCTCAACAGGTGTCTATTTTTATTGGAAACATGCTAATGATCAGGACATGTTGGTCTATAGACCCACATGATCTTGATATTTTATCCAAATTTTGAAGTCTAGGCCTCATAAACAAGATTTTCTACTAAGAGCAGTTTCGAGTGTACATTCGAATAATACACACTCGAAAAGACTCGAACGCTATAATTTAGCTCAAGAGGTGTCTATTTTTATTGGAAACATGCTAATGATCAGGACATGTTGGTCTATAGACCAACATAATCTTGATATATTATCCAAGTTTTGAAGCCTAGGCCTCATAAACACGAATTTTCTACTTAGAGCAGTTTCGAGTGTACATTCGAATAATACACACTCGAAAAGACTCGAACGCTATAATTTAGCTCAACAGGTGTCTATTTTTATTGGAAAAATGCTAATTATCAGGACATGTTGGTCTATAGACCCACATGATCTTGTTATTTTAGCCAAATTTTGAAGCCTAGGCCTCATAAACACGAATTTTCTACTTAGAGAAGTTTCGAGTGTACATTCGAATAATACACACTCGAAAAGACTCTTTGCTATAATTTAGCTCAACAGGTGTCTATTTTTATTGGAAACATGCTAATGATCAGGACATGTTGGTCTATAGACCCACATGATCTTGATATTTTATCCAAATTTTGAAGTCTAGGCCTCATAAACAAGATTTTCTACTTAGAGTAGTTTCGAGTGTACATTCGAATAATACACACTCGAAAAGACTCGAACGCTATAATTTAGCTCAGCAGGTGTCTATTTTTATTGGAAACATGCTAATGATCAGGACATGTTGGTCTATAGACCCACATGATCTTGTTATTTTAGCCAAATTTTGAAGTCTAGGCCTCATAAATAAGATTTTCTACTTAGAGAAGTTTCGAGTGTACATTCGAAAGATACACACTTGAAAAGACTCGAACGCTATAATTTAGCTCAAGAGGTGTCTATTTTTATTGGAAACATGCTAATATTCAGGACATGTTGGTCTATAGACCCACATGATCTTGATATTTTAGCCAAGTTTTGAAGCCGAAGCCTCATAACCACGAATTTGCTACTTAGAGTAGTTTCGAGTGTACATTCGAATAATACACACTCGAAAAGACTCGAACGCTATAATTCAGCTCAACAGGTGTCTATTTTTATTGGAAACATGCTAATGATAAGGACATGTTGGTCTATCGACCCACATGATCTTGATATTTTATCCAAATTTTGAAGTCTAGGCCTCATAAACAAGATTTTCTACTTAGAGCAGTTTCGAGTGTACATTCGAATAATACACACTCGAAAAGACTCGAACGCTATAATTTAGCTCAACAGGTGTATTTTTATTGGAAACATGCTAATATTCAGGACATGTTGGTCTATAGACCCACATGATCTTGATATTTTAGCCAAGTTTTGAAGCCGAAGCCTCATAACCACGAATTTGCTACTTAGAGCAGTTTCGAGTGTACATTCGAATAATACACACTCGAAAAGACTCGAACGCTATAATTCAGCTCAACAGGTGTCTATTTTTATCGGAAACATGCTAATGATCAGGACATGTTGGTCTATAGACCCACATGATCTTAATATTTTAGCCAAATTTTTAAGTCTAGGCCTCATATGCAAGATTTTTCTACTTAGAGAAGTTTCGAGTGTACATTCGAATAATACACACTCGAAAAGACTAGAACGCTATAATTTAGCTCAACAGGTGTCAATTTTTATTGGAAACATGCTAATGATCAGGACATGTTGGTCTATAGACCCACATGATCTTGATATTTTATCCAAATTTTGAAGTCTAGGCCTCATAAACAAGATTTTGCTACTTAGAGTAGTTTCGAGTGTACATTCGAATAATACACACTCGAAAAGACTCGAACGCTATAATTTAGCTCAACAGGTGTCAATTTTTATTGGAAACATGCTAATGATCAAGACATGTTGGTCTATAGACCCACATGATCTTGATATTTTATCCAAACTTTGAAGTCTAGGCCTCATAAATAAGATTTTCTATTTAGAGAAGTTTCGAGTGTACATTCGAAAAATATACACACGAAAAGACTCGAACGCTATAATTTAGCTCAAGAGGTGTATATTTTTATTGGAAACATGCTAATGATCAGGACATGTTGGTCTCTAGACAAACATGATCTTGATATTTTAGACAAGTTTTGAAGCCTAGGCCTCATAAACACGAATTTTCTACTTAGAGCAGTTTCGAGTGTACATTCGAATAATACACACTCGAAAAGACTCGAACGCTATAATTCAGCTCAACATGTGTCTATTTTTATCGGAAACATGCTAATGATCAGGACATGTTGGTCTATAGACCCACATGATCTTAATATTTTAGCCAAATTTTGAAGTCTAGGCCTCATAAACAAGATTTTTCTACTTAGAGAAGTTTCGAATGTACATTCGAATAATACACACTCGAAAAGACTCGAACGCTATAATTTAGCTCAACAGGTGTCTATTTTTATTGGAAACATGCTAATGATAAGGACATGTTGGTCTATCGACCCACATGATCTTGATATTTTATCCAAATTTTGAAGTCTAGGCCTCATAAACAAGATTTTCTACTTAGAGCAGTTTCGAGTGTACATTCGAATAATACACACTCGAAAAGACTCGAACGCTATAATTTAGCTCAACAGGTGTCTATTTTTATTGGAAACATGCTAATATTCAGGACATGTTGGTCTATAGACCCACATGATCTTGATATTTTAGCCAAGTTTTGAAGCCGAAGCCTCATAACCACGAATTTGCTACTTAGAGTAGTTTCGAGTGTACATTCGAATAATACACACTCGAAAAGACTCGAACACTATAATTCAGCTCAACAGGTGTCTATTTTTATCGGAAACATGCTAATGATCAGGACATGTTGGTCTATAGACCCACATGATCTTAATATTTTAGCCAAATTTTTAAGTCTAGGCCTCATATGCAAGATTTTTCTACTTAGAGAAGTTTCGAGTGTACATTCGAATAATACACACTCGAAAAGACTAGAACGCTATAATTTAGCTCAACAGGTGTCAATTTTTATTGGAAACATGCTAATGATCAGGACATGTTGGTCTATAGACCCACATGATCTTGATATTTTATCCAAATTTTGAAGTCTAGGCCTCATAAACAAGATTTTCTACTTAGAGCAGTTTCGAGTGTACATTCGAATAATACTCACTCGAAAAGACTCGAACGCTATAATTTAGCTCAACAGGTGTCTATTTTTATTGGAAACATGCTAATGATCAGGACATGTTGGTCTATAGACCCACATGATCTTGATATTTTATCCAAATTTTGAAGTCTAGGCCTCATAAACAATATTTTCTACTTAGAGCAGTTTCGAGTGTACATTCGAATAATACACACTCGAAAGACTCGAACGCTATAATTTAGCTCAAGAGGTGTCTATTTTTATTGAAACCATGCTAATTATCAGGACATGTTGGTCTATACACCCACATGATCTTGATATTTTAGCCAAGTTTTGAAGCCTAGGCCTCATAAAACGAATTTGCTACTTAGAGCAGTTTCGAGTGTACATTCGAATAATACACACTCGAAAAGACTCGAACGCTATAATTTAGCTCAACAGGTGTCTATTTTTATTGGAAACATGCTAATGATCAGGACATTTTGGATTATAGACCCACATGATCTTGATATTTTAGCCAAATTTTGAAGTCTAGGCCTCATAAATAAGATTTTCTATTTAGAGAAGTTTCGAGTGTACATTCGAAAAATACACACACGAAAAGACTCGAACGCTATAATTTAGCTCAAGAGGTGTATATTTTTATTGGAGACATGCTAATGATCAGGACATGTTGGTCTCTAGACCAACATGATCTTGATATATTAGACAAGTTTTGAAGCCTAGGCCTCATAAACACGAATTTTCTACTTAGAGCAGTTTCGAGTGTACATTCGAATAATACACACTCGAAAAGACTCGAATGCTATAATTCAGCTCAACATGTGTCTATTTTTATCGGAAACATGCTAATGATCAGGACATGTTGGTCTATAGACCCACATGATCTTAATATTTTAGCCAAATTTTGAAGTATAGGCCTCATAAACAAGATTTTTCTACTTAGAGAAGTTTCGAGTGTACATTCGAATAATACACACTCGAAAAGACTCGAACGCTATAATTTAGCTCAACAGGTGTCTATTTTTATTGGAAACATGCTAATGATAAGGACATGTTGGTCTATAGACCCACATGATCTTGATATTTTATCCAAATTTTGAAGTCTAGGCCTCATAAACAAGATTTTCTACTTAGAGCAGTTTCGAGTGTACATTCGAATAATACACACTCGAAAAGACTCGAACGCTATAATTTAGCTCAGCAGGTGTCTATTTTTATTGGAAACATGCTAATGATCAGGACATGTTGGTCTATAGACCCACATGATCTTGTTATTTTAGCCAAATTTTGAAGTCTAGGCCTCATAAATAAGATTTTCTACTTAGAGAAGTTTCGAGTGTACATTCGAAAAATACACACTTGAAAAGACTCGAACGCTATAATTTAGCTCAAGAGGTGTCTATTTTTATTGGAAACATGCTAATATTCAGGACATGTTGGTCTATAGACCCACATGATCTTGATATTTTAGCCAAGTTTTGAAGCCGAAGCCTCATAACCACGAATTTGCTACTTAGAGTAGTTTCGAGTGTACATTCGAATAATACACACTCGAAAAGACTCGAACGCTATAATTCAGCTCAACAGGTGTCTATTTTTATCGGAAACATGCTAATGATCAGGACATGTTGGTCTATAGACCCACATGATCTTAATATTTTAGCCAAATTTTGAAGTCTAGGCCTCATATGCAAGATTTTTCTACTTAGAGAAGTTTCGAGTGTACATTCGAATAATACACACTCGAAAAGACTCGAACGCTATAATTTAGCTCAACAGGTGTCTATTTTTATTGGAAACATGCTAATGATCAGGACATGTTGGTCTATAGACCCACATGATCTTGATATTTTATCCAAATTTTGAAGTCTAGGCCTCATAAACAAGATTTTCTACTTAGAGCAGTTTTCGAGTGTACATTCGAATAATACACACTCGAAAAGACTCGAACGCTATAATTTAGCTCAAGCGGTGTCTATTTTTATTGAAACCATGCTAATTATCAGGACATGTTGGTCTATAGACCCACATTATCTTGGTATTTTAGCCAAGTTTTGAAGCTTAGGCCTCATAAAACGAATTTGTTACTTAGATCAGTTTCGAGTGTACATTCGAATAATACACACTCGAAAAGACTCGAACGCTATAATTTATCTCAACAAGTGTCTATTTTTATCGGAAACATGCTAATGATCAGGACATGTTGGGATATAGACCCACATGATCTTAATATTTTAGCCAAATTTTGAAGTCTAGGCCTCATAAATAAGATTCTCTACTTAGAGAAGTTTCGAGTGTACATTCGAAAAATACACACTCATAAAGACTCGAACGCTATAATTTAGCTCAAGAGGTGTCTATTTTTATTGAAAACATGCTATTTATCAGGACATGTTGGTCTATAGACCCACATGATCTTGATATTTTAGCCAAGTTTTGAAGCCTAAGCCTCATAAACACGAATTTGCTACTTAGAGTAGTTTCGAGTGTACATTCGAATAATACACACTCGAAAAGACTCGAACGCTATAATTTAGCTCAACAAGTGTCTATTTTTATTGGAAACATGCTAATGATCAGGACATGTTGGATTATAGACCCACATGATCTTGATATTTTAGCCAAATTTTGAAGTCTAGGCCTCATAAATAAGATTTTCTATTTAGAGAAGTTTCGAGTGTACATTCGAAAAATATACACACGAAAAGACTCGAACGCTATAATTTAGCTCAAGAGGTGTATATTTTTATTGGAAACATGCTAATGATCAGGACATGTTGGTCTCTAGACAAACATGATCTTGTAATTTTAGACAAGTTTTGAAGCCTAGGCCTCATAAACACGAATTTTCTACTTAGAGCAGTTTCGAGTGTACATTCGAATAATACACACTCGAAAAGACTCGAACGCTATAATTCAGCTCAACATGTGTCTATTTTTATCGGAAACATGCTAATGATCAGGACATGTTGGTCTATAGACCCACATGATCTTAATATTTTAGCCAAATTTTGAAGTCTAGGCCTCATAAACAAGATTTTTCTACTTAGAGAAGTTTCGAGTGTCTATTCGAATAATACACACTCGAAAAGACTCGAACGCTATAATTTAGCTCAACAGGTGTCTATTTTTATTGGAAACATGCTAATGATAAGGACATGTTGGTCTATCGACCCACATGATCTTGATATTTTATCCAAATTTTGAAGTCTAGGCATCATAAACAAGATTTTCTACTTAGAGCAGTTTCGAGTGTACATTCGAATAATACACACTCGAAAAGACTCGAACGCTATAATTTAGCTCAACAGGTATCTATTTTTATTGGAAACATGCTAATATTCAGGACATGTTGGTCTCTAGAGAAACATGATCTTGTAATTTTAGACAAGTTTTGAAGCCTAGGCCTCATAAACACGAATTTTCTACTTAGAGCAGTTTCGAGTGTACATTCGAATAATACACACTCGAAAAGACTCGAACGCTATAATTCAGCTCAACATGTGTCTATTTTTATCGGAAACATGCTAATGATCAGGACATGTTGGTCTATAGACCCACATGATCTTAATATTTTAGCCAAATTTTGAAGTCTAGGCCTCATAAACAAGATTTTTCTACTTAGAGAAGTTTCGAGTGTCTATTCGAATAATACACACTCGAAAAGACTCGAACGCTATAATTTAGCTCAACAGGTGTCTATTTTTATTGGAAACATGCTAATGATAAGGACATGTTGGTCTATCGACCCACATGATCTTGATATTTTATCCAAATTTTGAAGTCTAGGCCTCATAAACAAGATTTTCTACTTAGAGCAGTTTCGAGTGTACATTCGAATAATACACACTCGAAAAGACTCGAACGCTATAATTTAGCTCAACAGGTGTCTATTTTTATTGGAAACATGCTAATATTCAGGACATGTTGGTCTATAGACCCACATGATCTTGATATTTTAGCCAAGTTTTGAAGCCGAAGCCTCATAGACACGAATTTGCTACTTAGAGTAGTTTCGAGTGTACATTCGAATAATACACACTCGAAAAGACTCGAACGCTATAATTCAGCTCAACAGGTGTCTATTTTTATCGGAAACATGCTAATGATCAGGACATGTTGGTCTATAGACCCACATGATCTTAATATTTTAGCCAAATTTTTAAGTCTAGGCCTCATATGCAAGATTTTTCTACTTAGAGAAGTTTCGAGTGTACATTCGAATAATACACACTCGAAAAGACTAGAACGCTATAATTTAGCTCAACAGGTGTCAATTTTTATTGGAAACATGCTAATGATCAGGACATGTTGGTCTATAGACCCACATGATCTTGATATTTTATCCAAATTTTGAAGTCTAGGCCTCATAAACAAGATTTTCTACTTAGAGCAGTTTCGAGTGTACATTCGAATAATACACACTCGAAAAGACTCGAACGCTATAATTTAGCTCAACAGGTATCTATTTTTATTGGAAACATGCTAATATTCAGGACATGTTGGTCTATAGACCCACATGATCTTGATATTTTAGCCAAGTTTTGAAGCCGAAGCCTCATAACCACGAATTTGCTACTTAGAGTAGTTTCGAGTGTACATTCGAATAATACACACTCGAAAAGACTCGAACGCTATAATTTAGATCAAGAGGTATCTATTTTGATTGAAAACATGCTATATCATGACATGTTGGTCTATGGACCCACATGATCTTGATATTTTAGCCAAGTTTTGAAGCCTAAGCCTCATAAACACGAATTTGCTACTTAGAGTAGTTTCGAGTGTACATTCGAATAATACACACTCGAAAAGACTTGAACGCTATAATTTAGCTCAACAGGTGTCTATTTTTATTGGAAACATGCTAATGATCAGGACATGTTGGATTATAGACCCACATGATCTTGATATTTTAGCCAAATTTTGAAGTCTAGGCCTCATAAATAAGATTTTCTATTTAGAAAAGTTTAGAGTTTACATTCAAAAAATATACACACGAAAAGACTCGAACGCTATAATTTATCTCAACAGGTGTCTATTTTTATTGGAAACATGCTAATGATCAGGACATGTTGGTCTATAGACCCACATGATCTTGATATTTTATCCAAATTTTGAAGTCTAGGCCTCATAAACAAGATTTTCTACTTAGAGCAGTTTCGAGTGTACATTCGAATAATACACACTCGAAAAGACTCGAACGCTATAATTTAGCTCAACAGGTGTCTATTTTTATTGGAAACATGCTAATGATCAGGACATGTTGGATTATAGACCCACATGATCTTGATATTTTAGCCAAATTTTGAAGTCTAGGCCTCATAAATAAGATTTTCTATTTAGAGAAGTTTCGAGTGTACATTCGAAAAATATACACACGAAAAGACTCGATCGCTATAATTTAGCTCAAGAGGTGTATATTTTTATTGGAAACATGCTAATCATCAGGACATGTTGGTCTCTAGACAAACATGATCTTGATATTTTAGACAAGTTTTGAAGCCTAGGCCTCATAAACACGAATTTTCTACTTAGAGCAGTTTCGAGTGTACATTCGAATAATACACACTCGAATAGACTCGAACGTTATAATTCAGCTCAACATGTGTCTATTTTTATCGGAAACATGCTAATGATCAGGACATGTTGGTCTATAGACCCACATGATCTTGATATTTTAGCCAAGTTTTGAAGCCGAAGCCTCATAACCACGAATTTGCTACTTAGAGTAGTTTCGAGTGTACATTCGAATAATACACACTCGAAAAGACTCGAACGTTATAATTTAGCTCAACAGGTGTCTATTTTTATTGGAAACATGCTAATATTCAGGACATGTTGGTCTATAGACCCACATGATCTTGATATTTTAGCCAAGTTTTGAAGCCGAAGCCTCATAACCACGAATTTGCTACTTAGAGTAGTTTCGAGTGTACATTCGAATAATACACACTCGAAAAGACTCGAACGCTATAATTCAGCTCAACAGGTGTCTATTTTTATTGGAAACATGCTAATGATAAGGACATGTTGGTCTATCGACCCACATGATCTTGATATTTTATCCAAATTTTGAAGTCTAGGCCTCATAAACAAGATTTTCTACTTAGAGCAGTTTCGAGTGTACATTCGAATAATACACACTCGAAAAGACTCGAACGCTATAATTTAGCTCAACAGGTGTCTATTTTTACCGGAAACATGCTAATGATCAGGACATGTTGGTCTATAGACCCACATGATCTTGATATTTTATCCAAATTTTGAAGTCTAGGCCTCATAAACAAGATTTTCTACTTAGAGCAGTTTCGAGTGTACATTCGAATAATACACACTCGAAAAGACTCGAACGCTATAATTCAGCTCAACAGGTGTCTATTTTTATTGGAAACATTCTAATGATCAGGACATGTTGGTCTCTGGAGCCACATGATCTTGATATTTTATCCAAATTTTGAAGTCTAGGCCTCATAAACAAGATTTTCTACTTAGAGCAGTTTCGAGTGTACATTCGAATAATACACACTCGAAAAGACTCGAACGCTATAATTTAGCTCAACATGTGTCTATTTTTATCGGAAACATGCTAATGATCAGGACATGTTGGTCTATAGACCCACATGATCTTAATATTTTAGCCAAATTTTGAAGTCTAGGCCTCATAAACAAGATTTTTCTACTTAGAGAAGTTTTGAGTGTACATTCGAATAATACACACTCGAA
Organism: Papaver somniferum; assembly: GCF_003573695.1. Lineage (NCBI taxonomy): Eukaryota > Viridiplantae > Streptophyta > Magnoliopsida > Ranunculales > Papaveraceae > Papaver > Papaver somniferum. The sequence goes on from NW_020622602.1 coordinate 300,985, forward strand.
AAGACTCGAACGCTATAATTTAGCTCAACAGGTGTCTATTTTTATTGGAAACATGATAATGATAAGGACATGGTGGTCTATCGACCCACATGATCTTGATATTTTATCCAAATTTTGAAGTCTAGGCCTCATAAACAAGATTTTCTACTTAGAGCAGTTTCGAGTGTACATTCGAATAATACACACTCGAAAAGACTCGATCGTTATAATTTAGCTCAACAGGTGTCTATTTTTATTGGAAACATGCTAATATTCAGGACATGTTGGTCTATAGACCCACATGATCTTGATATTTTAGCCAAGTTTTGAAGCCGAAGCCTCATAACCACGAATTTGCTACTTAGAGTAGTTTCGAGTGTACATTCGAATAATACACACTCGAAAAGACTCGAACGCTATAATTCAGCTCAACATGTGTCTATTTTTATCGGAAACATGCTAATGATCAGGACATGTTGGTCTATAGACCCACATGATCTTAATATTTTAGCCAAATTTTGAAGTCTAGGCCTCATAAACAAGATTTGTCTACTTAGAGCAGTTTCGAATGTACATTCGAAAAATACACACTCGAAAAGACTCGAACGCTATAATTTAGCTCAACAGGTGTCTATTTTTATTGGAAACATGCTAATGATCAGGACATGTTGGTCTATAGACCCACATGATCTTGATATTTTATCCAAATTTTGAAGTCTAGGCCTCATAAAAAAGATTTTCTACTTAGAGCAGTTTCGAGTGTACATTCGAATAATACACACTCAAAAAGACTCGAACACTATAATTTAGATCAACAGGTCTATTTTTATCGGAAACATGCTAATGATCAGGACATGTTGGTCTATAGACCCACATGATCTTGATATTTTATCCAAATTTTGAAGTCTAGGCCTCATAAACAAGATTTTCTACTTAGAGCAGTTTCGAGTGTACATTCGAATAATACACACTCGAAAAGACTCGAACGCTATAATTTAGCTCAACAGGTGTCTATTTTTATTGGAAACATGCTAATGATCAGGACATGTTGGTCTATAGACCCACATGATCTTGATATTTTATCCAAATTTTAAAGTCTAAGCCTCATAAACAAGATTTTCTACTTAGAGCAGTTTCGAGTGTACATTCGAATAATACACATTCGAAAAGACTCGAACGCTATAATTTATCTCAACATGTGTCTATTTTTATCGGAAACATGCTAATGATCAGGACATGTTGGTCTATACACCCACATGATCTTAATATTTTAGCCAAATTTTGAAGTATAGGCCTCATAAACAAGATTTTTCTACTTAGAGAAGTTTCGAGTGTACATTCAAATAATACACACTCGAAAAGACTCGAACGCTATAATTTAGCTCAACAGGTGTCTATTTTTATTGGAAACATGCTAATGATCAGGACATGTTGGTCTATAGACCCACATGATCTTGATATTTTATCCAAATTTTGAAGTCTAAGCCTCATAAACAAGATTTTCTACTTAGAGCAGTTTCGAGTGTACATTCGAATAATACACACTCGAAAAGACTCGAACGCTATAATTTAGCTCAACAGGTGTCTATTTTTATCGTAAACATGCTAATGATAGGGACATGTTGGTCTATATACCCACATGATCTTAATATTTTAGCCAAATTTTGAAGTCTAGGCCTCATAAACAAGATTTTTCTACTTAGAGAAGTTTCGAGTGTACATTCAAATAATACACACTCGAAAAGACTCGAACGCTATAATTTAGCTCAACAGGTGTCTATTTTTATTGGAAACATGCTAATGATCAGGACATGTTGGTCTATAGACCCACATGATCTTGATATTTTATCCAAATTTTGAAGTCTAGGCCTCATAGACAAGATTTTCTACTTAGAGCAGTTTCGAGTGTACATTCGAATAATACACACTCGAAAAGACTCGAACGCTATAATTTAGCTCAACAGGTGTCTATTTTTATTGGAAACATGCTAATGATCAGGACATTTTGGATTATAGACCCACATGATCTTGATATTTTAGCCAAATTTTGAAGTCTAGGCCTCATAAATAAGATTTTCTATTTAGAGAAGTTTCGAGTGTACATTCGAAAAATACACACACGAAAAGACTCGAACGCTATAATTTAGCTCAAGAGGTGTATATTTTTATTGGAGACATGCTAATGATCAGGACATGTTGGTCTCTAGACCAACATGATCTTGATATTTTAGACAAGTTTTGAAGCCTAGGCCTCATAAACACGAATTTTCTACTTAGAGCAGTTTCGAGTGTACATTCGAATAATACACACTCGAAAAGACTCGAACGCTATAATTCAGCTCAACAGGTGTCTATTTTTATCGGAAACATGCTAATGATCAGGACATGTTGGTCTATAGACCCACATGATCTTAATATTTTAGCCAAATTTTGAAGTCTAGGCCTCATATGCAAGATTTTTCTACTTAGAGAAGTTTCGAGTGTACATTCGAATAATACACACTCGAAAAGACTCGAACGCTATAATTTAGCTCAACAGGTGTCTATTTTTATTGGAAACATGCTAATGATCAGGACATGTTGGTCTATAGACCCACATGATCTTGATATTTTATCCAAATTTTGAAGTCTAGGCCTCATAAACAAGATTTTCTACTTAGCGCAGTTTCGAGTGTACATTCGAATAATACACACTCGAAAAGACTCGAACGCTATAATTTAGCTCAACAAGTGTCTATTTTTATTGGAAAGATGCTAATGATCAGGACATGTTGGTCTATAGACCCAGATGACCTTGATAGTTAAGCTAAATTTTGAAGTCTAGGCCTCATAAACAAGATTTGCTTACTTAGAGCAGTTTCAAGTGTACATTCGAAAAATACACACTCGAAAAGACTCGAACGCTAATTTAGCTCAAGAGGTGTCTATTTTGATTGAAAACATGCTAATTATCAGGACATGTTGGTCTATAGACCCACATGATGTTGATATTTTAGCCAAGTTTTGAAGTCTAGGCCTCATAAAAAATATTTTCTACTTAGAGAAGTTTCGAGTGTACATTCGAAAGATACACACTCGAAAAGACTCGAATGCTATAATTTAGCTCAACAGGTGTCTATTTTTATCGGAAACATGCTAATGATCATGACATGTTGGTCTATAGACCCATATGATCTTGATTTTTAGCCAAATTTTGAAGTCTAGGCCTCATAAACAAGATTTTTCTACTTCGTGAAGTTTCGAGTGTACATTCGAATAATACACACTCGAAAAGACTCGAACGCTATAATTTAGCTCAACAGGTGTCTATTTTTATTGGAAACATGCTAATGATCAGGACATGTTGGTCTATAGACCCACATGATCTTGATATTTTATCCAAATTTTGAAGTCTAAGCCTCATAAACAAGATTTTCTACTTAGAGCAGTTTCGAGTGTACATTCGAATAATACACACTCGAAAAGACTCGAACGCTATAATTTAGCTCAACAGGTGTCTATTTTTATTGGAAACATGCTAATGATCAGGACATGTTGGTCTATAGACCCACATGATCTTGATATTTTATCCAAATTTTGAAGTCTAGGCCTCATAAACAATATTTTCTACTTAGAGCAGTTTCGAGTGTACATTCGAATAATACACACTCGAAAGACTCGAACGCTATAATTTAGCTCAAGAGGTGTCTATTTTTATTGAAACCATGCTAATTATCAGGACATGTTGGTCTATACACCCACATGATCTTGATATTTTAGCCAAGTTTTGAAGCCTAGGCCTCATAAAACGAATTTGCTACTTAGAGCAGTTTCGAGTGTGCATTCGAATAATACACACTCGAAAAGACTCGAACGCTATAATTTAGCTCAACAGGTGTCTATTTTTATTGGAAACATGCTAATGATCAGGACATTTTGGATTATAGACCCACATGATCTTGATATTTTAGCCAAATTTTGAAGTCTAGGCCTCATAAATAAGATTTTCTATTTAGAGAAGTTTCGAGTGTACATTCGAAAAATACACACACGAAAAGACTCGAACGCTATAATTTAGCTCAAGAGGTGTATATTTTTATTGGAGACATGCTAATGATCAGGACATGTTGGTCTATCGACCCACATGATCTTGATATTTTATCCAAATTTTGAAGTCTAGGCATCATAAACAAGATTTTCTACTTAGAGCAGTTTCGAGTGTACATTCGAATAATACACACTCGAAAAGACTCGAACGCTATAATTTAGCTCAACAGGTATCTATTTTTATTGGAAACATGCTAATATTCAGGACATGTTGGTCTCTAGACAAACATGATCTTGTAATTTTAGACAAGTTTTGAAGCCTAGGCCTCATAAACACGAATTTTCTACTTAGAGCAGTTTCGAGTGTACATTCGAATAATACACACTCGAAAAGACTCGAACGCTATAATTCAGCTCAACATGTGTCTATTTTTATCGGAAACATGCTAATGATCAGGACATGTTGGTCTATAGACCCACATGATCTTAATATTTTAGCCAAATTTTGAAGTCTAGGCCTCATAAACAAGATTTTTCTACTTAGAGAAGTTTCGAGTGTCTATTCGAATAATACACACTCGAAAAGACTCGAACGCTATAATTTAGCTCAACAGGTGTCTATTTTTATTGGAAACATGCTAATGATAAGGACATGTTGGTCTATCGACCCACATGATCTTGATATTTTATCCAAATTTTGAAGTCTAGGCCTCATAAACAAGATTTTCTACTTAGAGCAGTTTCGAGTGTACATTCGAATAATACACACTCGAAAAGACTCGATCGTTATAATTTAGCTCAACAGGTGTCTATTTTTATTGGAAACATGCTAATATTCAGGACATGTTGGTCTATAGACCCACATGATCTTGATATTTTAGCCAAGTTTTGAAGCCGAAGCCTCATAACCACGAATTTGCTACTTAGAGTAGTTTCGAGTGTACATTCGAATAATACACACTCGAAAAGACTCGAACGCTATAATTCAGCTCAACATGTGTCTATTTTTATCGGAAACATGCTAATGATCAGGACATGTTGGTCTATAGACCCACATGATCTTAATATTTTAGCCAAATTTTGAAGTCTAGGCCTCATAAACAAGATTTGTCTACTTAGAGCAGTTTCGAATGTACATTCGAAAAATACACACTCGAAAAGACTCGAACGCTATAATTTAATTCAAGAGGTGTCTATTTTGATTAAAAACATGTTATTTATCAGGACATGTTGGTCTATAGACCCACATGATCTTGATATTTTAGCCAAGTTTTGAAGCCGAAGCCTCATAACCACGAATTTGCTACTTAGAGTAGTTTCGAGTGTACATTCGAATAATACACACTCGAAAAGACTCGAACGCTATAATTCAGCTCAACATGTGTCTATTTTTATCGGAAACATGCTAATGATCAGGACATGTTGGTCTATAGACCCACATGATCTTAATATTTTAGCCAAATTTTTAAGTCTAGGCCTCATATGCAAGATTTTTCTACTTAGAGAAGTTTCGAGTGTACATTCGAATAATACACACTCGAAAAGACTAGAACGCTATAATTTAGCTCAACAGGTGTCAATTTTTATTGGAAACATGCTAATGATCAGGACATGTTGGTCTATAGACCCACATGATCTTGATATTTTATCCAAATTTTGAAGTCTAGGCCTCATAAACAAGATTTTGCTACTTAGAGTAGTTTCGAGTGTACATTCGAATAATACACACTCGAAAAGACTCGAACGCTATAATTTAGCTCAACAGGTGTCAATTTTTATTGGAAACATGCTAATGATCAAGACATGTTGGTCTATAGACCCACATGATCTTGATATTTTATCCAAACTTTGAAGTCTAGGCCTCATAAATAAGATTTTCTATTTAGAGAAGTTTCGAGTGTACATTCGAAAAATATACACACGAAAAGACTCGAACGCTATAATTTAGCTCAAGAGGTGTATATTTTTATTGGAAACATGCTAATGATCAGGACATGTTGGTCTCTAGACAAACATGATCTTGATATTTTAGACAAGTTTTGAAGCCTAGGCCTCATAAACACGAATTTTCTACTTAGAGCAGTTTCGAGTGTACATTCGAATAATACACACTCGAAAAGACTCGAACGCTATAATTCAGCTCAACATGTGTCTATTTTTATCGGAAACATGCTAATGATCAGGACATGTTGGTCTATAGACCCACATGATCTTAATATTTTAGCCAAATTTTGAAGTCTAGGCCTCATAAACAAGATTTTTCTACTTAGAGAAGTTTCGAATGTACATTCGAATAATACACACTCGAAAAGACTCGAACGCTATAATTTAGCTCAACAGGTGTCTATTTTTATTGGAAACATGCTAATGATAAGGACATGTTGGTCTATCGACCCACATGATCTTGATATTTTATCCAAATTTTGAAGTCTAGGCCTCATAAACAAGATTTTCTACTTAGAGCAGTTTCGAGTGTACATTCGAATAATACACACTCGAAAAGACTCGAACGCTATAATTTAGCTCAACAGGTGTCTATTTTTATTGGAAACATGCTAATATTCAGGACATGTTGGTCTATAGACCCACATGATCTTGATATTTTAGCCAAGTTTTGAAGCCGAAGCCTCATAACCACGAATTTGCTACTTAGAGTAGTTTCGAGTGTACATTCGAATAATACACACTCGAAAAGACTCGAACACTATAATTCAGCTCAACAGGTGTCTATTTTTATCGGAAACATGCTAATGATCAGGACATGTTGGTCTATAGACCCACATGATCTTAATATTTTAGCCAAATTTTTAAGTCTAGGCCTCATATGCAAGATTTTTCTACTTAGAGAAGTTTCGAGTGTACATTCGAATAATACACACTCGAAAAGACTAGAACGCTATAATTTAGCTCAACAGGTGTCAATTTTTATTGGAAACATGCTAATGATCAGGACATGTTGGTCTATAGACCCACATGATCTTGATATTTTATCCAAATTTTGAAGTCTAGGCCTCATAAACAAGATTTTCTACTTAGAGCAGTTTCGAGTGTACATTCGAATAATACACACTCGAAAAGACTCGAACGCTATAATTTAGCTCAACAGGTATCTATTTTTATTGGAAACATGCTAATATTCAGGACATGTTGGTCTATAGACCCACATGATCTTGATATTTTAGCCAAGTTTTGAAGCCGAAGCCTCATAACCACGAATTTGCTACTTAGAGTAGTTTCGAGTGTACATTCGAATAATACACACTCGAAAAGACTCGAACGCTATAATTTAGATCAAGAGGTATCTATTTTGATTGAAAACATGCTATATCATGACATGTTGGTCTATGGACCCACATGATCTTGATATTTTAGCCAAGTTTTGAAGCCTAAGCCTCATAAACACGAATTTGCTACTTAGAGTAGTTTCGAGTGTACATTCGAATAATACACACTCGAAAAGACTTGAACGCTATAATTTAGCTCAACAGGTGTCTATTTTTATTGGAAACATGCTAATGATCAGGACATGTTGGATTATAGACCCACATGATCTTGATATTTTAGCCAAATTTTGAAGTCTAGGCCTCATAAATAAGATTTTCTATTTAGAAAAGTTTAGAGTTTACATTCAAAAAATATACACACGAAAAGACTCGAACGCTATAATTTATCTCAACAGGTGTCTATTTTTATTGGAAACATGCTAATGATCAGGACATGTTGGTCTATAGACCCACATGATCTTGATATTTTATCCAAATTTTGAAGTCTAGGCCTCATAAACAAGATTTTCTACTTAGAGCAGTTTCGAGTGTACATTCGAATAATACACACTCGAAAAGACTCGAACGCTATAATTTAGCTCAACAGGTGTCTATTTTTATTGGAAACATGCTAATGATCAGGACATGTTGGATTATAGACCCACATGATCTTGATATTTTAGCCAAATTTTGAAGTCTAGGCCTCATAAATAAGATTTTCTATTTAGAGAAGTTTCGAGTGTACATTCGAAAAATATACACACGAAAAGACTCGATCGCTATAATTTAGCTCAAGAGGTGTATATTTTTATTGGAAACATGCTAATCATCAGGACATGTTGGTCTCTAGACAAACATGATCTTGATATTTTAGACAAGTTTTGAAGCCTAGGCCTCATAAACACGAATTTTCTACTTAGAGCAGTTTCGAGTGTACATTCGAATAATACACACTCGAATAGACTCGAACGTTATAATTCAGCTCAACATGTGTCTATTTTTATCGGAAACATGCTAATGATCAGGACATGTTGGTCTATAGACCCACATGATCTTGATATTTTAGCCAAGTTTTGAAGCCGAAGCCTCATAACCACGAATTTGCTACTTAGAGTAGTTTCGAGTGTACATTCGAATAATACACACTCGAAAAGACTCGAACGTTATAATTTAGCTCAACAGGTGTCTATTTTTATTGGAAACATGCTAATATTCAGGACATGTTGGTCTATAGACCCACATGATCTTGATATTTTAGCCAAGTTTTGAAGCCGAAGCCTCATAACCACGAATTTGCTACTTAGAGTAGTTTCGAGTGTACATTCGAATAATACACACTCGAAAAGACTCGAACGCTATAATTCAGCTCAACAGGTGTCTATTTTTATCGGAAACATGCTAATGATCAGGACATGTCGGTCTATAGACCCACATGATCTTAATATTTTAGCCAAATTTTGAAGTCTAGGCCTCATAAACAAGATTTTTCTACTTAGAGAAGTTTCGAGTGTACATTCGAATAATACACACTCGAAAAGACTAGAACGCTATAATTTAGCTCAACAGGTGTCTATTTTTATTGGAAACATGCTAATGATAAGGACATGTTGGTCTATAGACCCACATGATCTTGATATTTTATCCAAATTTTGAAGTCTAGGCCTCATAAACAAGATTTTCTACTTAGAGCAGTTTCGAGTGTACATTCGAATAATACACACTCGAAAAGACTCGAACGCTATAATTTAGCTCAACAGGTGTCTATTTTTATTGGAAACATGCTAATGATCAGGACATGTTGGTCTATAGACCCACATGATCTTGTTATTTTAGCCAAATTTTGAAGTCTAGGCCTCATAAACAAAATTTTCTACTTAGAGAAGTTTCGAGTGTACATTCGAATAATACACACTCGAAAAGACTCGAACGCTATAATTTAGCTCAAGAGGTGTCTATTTTTATTGAAACCATGCTAATTATCAGAACATGTTGGTCTATAGACCCACATGATCTTGATATTTTAGCCAAGTTTTGAAGCCGGAGCCTCATAACCACGAATTTGCTACTTAGAGTAGTTTCGAGTGTACATTCGAATAATACACACTCGAAAAGACTCGAACGCTATAATTCAGCTCAACAGGTGTCTATTTTTATCGGAAACATGCTAATGATCAGGACATGTTGGTCTATAGACCCACATGATCTTAATATTTTAGCCAAATTTTGAAGTCTAGGCCTCATATGCAAGATTTTTCTACTTAGAGAAGTTTCGAGTGTACATTCGAATAATACACACTCAAAAAGACTCGAACACTATAATTTAGCTCAACAGGTCTATTTTTATCGAAAACATGCTAATGATCAGGACATGTTGGTCTATAGACCCACATGATCTTAATATTTTAGCCAAATTTTGAAGTCTAGGCCTCATAAACAAGATTTGTCTACTTAGAGCAGTTTCGAATGTACATTCGAAAAATACACACTCGAAAAGACTCGAACGCTATAATTTAATTCAAGAGGTGTCTATTTTGATTGAAAACATGCTAATGATCAGGACATGTTGGTCTATAGACCCACATGATCTTGATATGTTAGCCAAGTTTTGAAGGCTAGGCCTCATAAAAACGAATTTTCTACTTACCGCAGTTTCGAGTGTACATTCGAATAATACACACTCGAAAAGACTCGAACGCTATAATTTAGCTCAACAAGTGTCTATTTTTATTGGAAAGATGCTAATGATCAGGACATGTTGGTCTATAGACCCAGATGACCTTGATATTTTAGCCAAAATTTTAAGTCTAGGCCTCATAAATAAGATTTTTCTACTTAGAGAAGTTTCGAGTGTACATTCGAATAATACACACTCGAAAAGACTCGAACGCTATAATTTAGCTCAACAGGTGTCTATTTTTATTGGAAACATGCTAATGATCAGGACATGTTGGTCTATAGACCCACATGATCTTGATATTTTATCCAAATTTTGAAGTCTAGGCCTCATAAACAATATTTTCTACTTAGAGCAGTTTCGAGTGTACATTCGAATAATACACACTCGAAAGACTCGAACGCTATAATTTAGCTCAAGAGGTGTCTATTTTTATTGAAACCATGCTAATTATCAGGACATGTTGGTCTATAGACCCACATGATCTTAATATTTTAGCCAAATTTTGAAGTCTAGGCCTCATAAACAAGATTTTTCTACTTAGAGAAGTTTCGAGTGTACATTCGAATAATACACACTCGAAAAGACTCCAACGCTATAATTTAGCTCAACAGGTGTCTATTTTTATTGGAAACATGCTAATGATCAGGACATGTTGGTCTATAGACCGACATTATCTTAACATTTTAGCCAAATTTTGAAGTCTAGGCCTCATAGACAAGATTTTCTACTTAGAGCAGTTTCGAGTGTACATTCGAATAATACACACTCGAAAAGACTCGAACGCTATAATTTATCTCAACAGGTGTCTATTTTTATTGGAAACATGCTAATGATCAGGACATGTTGGTCTATAGACCCACATGATCTTGATATTTTATCCAAATTTTGAAGTCTAGGCCTCATAAACAAGATTTTCTACTTAGAGCAGTTTCGAGTGTACATTCGAATAATACACACTCGAAAAGACTCGAACGCTATAATTTAGCTCAACAGGTGTCTATTTTGATTGAAACCATGCTAATTATCAGGACATGTTGGTCTATAGACCCACATGATCTTGATATTTTAGCCAAGTTTTGAAGCCGAAGCCTCATAACCACGAATTTGCTACTTAGAGTAGTTTCGAGTGTACATTCGAATAATACACACTCGAAAAGACTCGAACGCTATAATTCAGCTCAACAGGTGTCTATTTCTATCGGAAACATGCTAATGATCAGGACATGTTGGTCTATAGACCCACATGATCTTAATATTTTAGCCAAATTTTGAAGTCTAGGCCTCATATGCAAGATTTTTCTACTTAGAGAAGTTTCGAGTGTACATTCGAATAATACACACTCAAAAAGACTCGAACACTATAATTTAGCTCAACAGGTCTATTTTTATCGGAAACATGCTAATAATCAGGACATGTTGGTCTATAGACCCACATGATCTTGATAATTTAGCCAAATTTTGAAGTCTAGGCCTCATAAATAAGATTTTCTACTTAGAGAATTTTCGAGTGTACATTCGAAAAATACACACACGAAAAGACTCGAACGCTATAATTTAGCTCAAGAGGTGTCTATTTTTATTGGAAACATGCTAATGATCAGGACATGTTGGTCTATAGACCAACATAATCTTGATATTTTAGCCAAGTTTTGAAGCCTAGGCCTCATAAACACGAATTTTCTACTTAGAGCAGTTTCCAGTGTACATTCGAATAATACACAATCGAAAAGACTCGAACGCTATAATTCAGCTCAACAGGTGTCTATTTTTATCGGAAACATGCTAATGATCAGGACATGTTGGTCTATAGACCCACATGATCTTAATATTTTAGCCAAATTTTGAAGTCTAGGCCTCATAAACAAGATTTTTCTACTTAAAGAAGTTTCGAGTGTACATTCGAATAATACACACTCGAAAAGACTCGAACGCTATAATTTAGCTCAACAGGTGTCTATTTTTATTGGAAACATGCTAATGATCAGGACATGTTGGTCTATAGACCCACAAGATCTTGATATTTTATCCAAATTTTGAAGTCTAGGCCTCATAAACAAGATTTTCTACTTAGAGCAGTTTCGAGTGTACATTCCAATAATACACACTCGAAAAGACTCGAACGCTATAATTTAGCTCAAGAAGTGTCTATTTTGATTGAAACATTGCTAATTATCAGGACATGTTGGTCTATAGACCCACATGATCTTGATATTTTAGCCAAGTTTTGAAGCCGAAGCCTCATAACCACGAATTTGCTACTTAGAGTAGTTTCGAGTGTACATTCGAATAATACACACTCGAAAAGACTCGAACGCTATAATTCAGCTCAACAGGTGTCTATTTTTATCGGAAACATGCTAATGATCAGGACATGTTGGTCTATAGACCCACATGATCTTAATATTTTAGCCAAATTTTGAAGTCTAGGCCTCATATGCAAGATTTTTCTACTTAGAGAAGTTTCGAGTGTACATTCGAATAATACACACTCGAAAAGACTCGAACGCTATAATTTAGATCAACAAGTGTCTATTTTTGTTGGAAACATGCTAATGATCAAGACATGTCGGGCTATAGACCCACATGATCTTGATATTTTATCCAAATTTTGAAGTCTAGGCCTCATAAACAAGATTATCTACTTAGAGCAGTTTCGAGTGTACATTCGAATAATACACACTCGAAAAGACTCGAACACTATAATTTACCTCAAGAGGTGTCTATTCTGATTGAAACCATGCTAATTATCAGGACATGTTGGTCTATAGACCCACATGATCTTGATATTTTAGCCAGGTTTTGAAGCCTAGGCCTCATAAAACGAATTTGCTACTTAGAGCAGTTTCGAGTGTACATTCGAATAATACACACTCGAAAAGACTCGAACGCTATAATTTAGCTCAACAAGTGTCTATTTTTATTGGAAACATGCTAATGATCAGGACATGTTGGGCTATAGACCCACATGATCTTGATATTTTAGCCAAATTTTGAAGTCTAGGCCTCATAAACAAGATTTTTCTACTTAGAGAAGTTTCGAGTGTACATTCGAATAATACACACTCGAAAAGACTCGAACGCTATAATTTAGCTCAACAGGTGTCTATTTTTATTGGAAACATGCTAATGATAAGGACATGTTGGTCTATAGACCCACATGATCTTGATATTTTATCCAAATTTTGAAGTCTAGGCCTCATAAACAAGATTTTCTACTTAGAGCAGTTTCGAGTGTACATTCGAAAAATACACACTCGAAAAGACTCGAACGCTATAATTTAGCTCAAGAGGTGTCTATTTTGATTGAAAACATGATATATCAGGACATGTTTGTCTATACACCCACATGATCTTGATATTTTAGCCAAGTTTTGAAGCCTAGGCCTCATAAAACGAATTTGCTACTTAGAGCAGTTTCGAGTGTACATTCGAATAATACACACTCGAAAAGACTCGAACGCTATAATTTAGCTCAACAGGTGGCTATTTTTATTGGAAACATGCTAATGATCAGGACATGTTGGTCTATAGACCCAGATGATCTTGATATTTTAGCCAAGTTTTGAAGCCTAGGCCTCATAAAACGAATTTGCTACTTAGAGCAGTTTCGAGTGTACATTCGAATAATACACACTCGAAAAGACTCGAACGCTATAATTTAGCTAAACAAGTGTCTATTTTTATTGGAAACATGCTAATGATAAGGACATGTTGGTCTATAGACCCACATGATCTTGATATTTTATCCAAATTTTGAATTCTAGGCCTCATAAACAAGATTTTCTACTTAGAGCAGTTTCGAGTGTACATTCGAATAATACACACCCGAAAAGACTCGAACGCTATAATTCAGCTCAACAAGTGTCTATTTTTATTGAAACCATGCTAATTATCAGGACATGTTGGTCTATAGACCCACATGATCTTGATATTTTAGCCAAGTTTTGAAGCCTAGGCCTCATAAAACGAATTTGCTACTCAAAGCAGTTTCGAGTGTACATTCGAATAATACACACTCCAAAAGACTCGAACGCTATAATTTAGCTCAACAAGTGTCTATTTTTATTGGAAACATGCTAATGATCAGGACATGTTGGGCTATAGACCCACATGATCTTGTTATTTTAGCTAAATTTTGAATCCTAGGCCTCATAAATAAGATTTTCTACTTAGAGAAGTTTCGAGTGTACATTCGAAAAATACACACTCGAAAAGACTCGAACGCTATAATTTAGCTCAAGAGGTGTCTATTTTGATTGAAAACATGATATATCAGGACATGTTGGTCTATAGACCCACATGATCTTGATATTTTAGCCAAGTTTTGAAGCCTAAGCCTCATAAACACGAATTTGCTACTTAGAGTAGTTTCGAGTGTACATTCGAATAATACACACTCGAAAAGACTCGAACGCTATAATTTAGCTCAACAGGTGTCTATTTTTATTGGAAACATGCTAATGATAAGGACATGTTGGTCTATAGACCCACATGATCTTGATATTTTATCCAAATTTTGAAGTCTAGGCCTCATAAACAAGATTTTCTACTTAGAGCAGTTTCGAGTGTACATTCGAATAATACACACTCGAAAAGACTCGAACGCTATAATTTAGCTCAGCAGGTGTCTATTTTTATTGGAAACATGCTAATGATCAGGACATGTTGGTCTATAGACCCACATGATCTTGTTATTTTAGCCAAATTTTGAAGTCTAGGCCTCATAAATAAGATTTTCTACTTAGAGAAGTTTCGAGTGTACATTCGAAAAATACACACTTGAAAAGACTCGAACGCTATAATTTAGCTCAAGAGGTGTCTATTTTTATTGGAAACATGCTAATATTCAGGACATGTTGGTCTATAGACCCACATGATCTTGATATTTTAGCCAAGTTTTGAAGCCGAAGCCTCATAACCACGAATTTGCTACTTAGAGTAGTTTCGAGTGTACATTCGAATAATACACACTCGAAAAGACTCGAACGCTATAATTCAGCTCAACAGGTGTCTATTTTTATCGGAAACATGCTAATGATCAGGACATGTTGGTCTATAGACCTACATGATCTTAATATTTTAGCCAAATTTTGAAGTCTAGGCCTCATATGCAAGATTTTTCTACTTAGAGAAGTTTCGAGTGTACATTCGAATAATACACACTCGAAAAGATTCGAATAATTTAGCTCAACAGGTGTCTATTTTTATTGGAAACATGCTAATGATCAGGACATGTTGGTCTATAGACCCACATGATCTTGATATTTTATCCAAATTTTGAAGTCTAGGCCTCATAAACAAGATTTTCTACTTAGAGCAGTTTCGAGTGTACATTCGAATAATACACACTCGAAAAGACTCGAACGCTATAATTTAGCTGAACAGGTGTCTATTTTTATTGGAAACATGCTAATGATCATGACATGTTGGTTTATAGACCCACATGATCTTGATATGTTATCCAAATTTTGAAGTCTAGGCCTCATAAACAAGATTTTCTACTTAGAGAAGTTTCGAGTGTACATTCGAATAATACACACTCGAAAAGACTCGAACGCTATAATTTAGCTCAACAAGTGTCTATTTTTATTGGAAACATGCTAATGATCAAGACATGTTGGTCTATAGACCCACATGATCTTGATATTTTAGCCAAGTTTTGAAGCCTAGGCCTCATAAACACGAATTTTCTACTTAGAGCAGTTTCGGGTTTACATTCGAATAATACACAATCGAAAAGACTCGAACGCTATAATTCAGCTCAACAGGTGTCTATTTTTATCGGAAACATGCTAATGATCAGGACATGTTGGTCTATAGACCCACATGATCTTAATATTTTAGCCAAATTTTGAAGTCTAGACCTCATAAACAAGATTTTTCTACTTAGAGAAGTTTCGAGTATACATTCGAATAATACACACTCGAAAAGACTCGAACGCTATAATTTAGCTCAACAGGTGTCTATTTTTATTGGAAACATGCTAATGATCAGGACATGTTGGTCTATAGACCCACATGATCTTGATATTTTATCCAAATTTTGAAGTCTAGGCCTCATAAACAATATTTTCTACTTAGAGAAGTTTCGAGTGTACATTCGAATAATACACACTCGAAAAGACTCGAACGCTATAATTTAATTCAAGAGGTGTCTATTTTGATTGAAAACATGCTAATGATCAGGACATGTTGGTCTATAGACCCACATGATCTTGATATGTTAGCCAAGTTTTGAAGGCTAGGCCTCATAAACATGAATTTTCTACTTACCGCAGTTTCGAGTGTACATTCGAATAATACACACTCGAAAAGACTCGAACGCTATAATTTAGCTCAACAAGTGTCTATTTTTATTGGAAAGATGCTAATGATCAGGACATGTTGGTCTATAGACTCAGATGACCTTGATATTTTAGCCAAATTTTTAAGTCTAGGCCTCATAAATAAGATTTTTCTACTTAGAGAAGTTTCGAGTGTACATTCGAATAATACACACTCGAAAAGACTCGAACGCTATAATTTAGCTCAACAGGTGTCTATTTTTATTGGAAACATGCTAATGATAAGGACATGTTGGTCTATAGACCCACATGATCTTGATATTTTATCCAAATTTTGAAGTCTAGGCCTCATAAACAAGATTTTCTACTTAGAGAAGTTTCGAGTGTACTTTCGAATAATACACACTCGAAAAGACTCGAACGCTATAATTTAATTCAAGAGGTGTCTATTTTGATTGAAAACATGCTAATGATCAGGACATGTTGGTCTATAGACCCACATGATCTTGATATGTTAGCCAAGATTTGAAGGCTAGGCCTCATAAACAAGAATTTTCTACTTACCGCAGTTTCGAGTGTACATTCGGATAATACACACTCGAAAAGACTCGAACGCTATAATTTAGCTCAACAAGTGTCTATTTTTATTCGAAAGATGCTAATGATCAGGACATGTTGGTCTATAGACCCAGAGAACCTTGATATTTTAGGCAAATTTTGAAGCCTAGGCCTCATAAACACGAATTTTCTACTTAGAGCAGTTTCGAGTGTACATTCGAATAATACACAATCGAAAAGACTCGAACGCTATAATTTAGCTCAACAGGTGTCTATTTTTATTGGAAACATGCTAATGATCAGGACATGTTGGTCTATAGACCCACATGATCTTGTTATTTTAGCCAAATTTTGAAGCCTAGGCCTCATAAACACGAATTTTCTACTTAGAGCAGTTTCGAGTGTACATTCGAATAATACACAATGGAAAAGACTCGAACGCTATAATTTAGCTCAACAAGTGTCTATTTTTATTGGAAACATGCTAATGATCAGGACATGTTGGTCTATAGACCCACATGATCTTGTTATTTTAGCCAAATTTTGAAGCCTAGGCCTCATAAACACGAATTTTCTACTTAGAGAAGTTTCGAGTGTACATTCGAATAATACACACTCTAAAAGACTCGAACGCTATAATTTATCTCAACAGGTGTCTATTTTTATTGGAAACATGCTAATGATCAGGACATGTTGGTCTATAGACCCACATGATCTTGATATTTTATCCAAATTTTGAAGTCTAGGCCTCATAAACAAGATTTTCCACTTAGAGAAGTTTCGAGTGTACTTTCGAATAATACACACTCGAAAAGACTCGAACGCTATAATTTAATTCAAGAGGTGTCTATTTTGATTGAAAACATGCTAATGATCAGGACATGTTGGTCTATAGACCCACATGATCTTGATATGTTAGCCAAGATTTGAAGGCTAGGCCTCATAAACAAGAATTTTCTACTTACCGCAGTTTCGAGTGTACATTCGAATAATACACACTCGAAAAGACTCGAACGCTATAATTTAGCTCAACAAGTGTCTATTTTTATTGGAAAGATGCTAATGATCAGGACATGTTGGTCTATTGTCCCACATGACCTTGATATTTTAGCCAAATTTTGAAGTCTAGGCCTCATAAATAAGATTTTTC
This sequence comes from Papaver somniferum, assembly GCF_003573695.1. Lineage (NCBI taxonomy): Eukaryota > Viridiplantae > Streptophyta > Magnoliopsida > Ranunculales > Papaveraceae > Papaver > Papaver somniferum. The sequence goes on from NW_020622602.1 coordinate 318,922, forward strand.
TACTTAGAGAAGTTTCGAGTTTACATTCGAATAATACACACTCGAAAAGACTCGAACGCTATAATTTAGCTCAACAGGTGTCTATTTTTATTGGAAACATGCTAATGATCAGGACATGTTGGTCTATAGACCCACATGATCTTGATATTTTATCCAAACTTTGAAGTCTAGGCCTCATAAACAAGATTTTCTACTTAGAGCAGTTTCGAGTGTACATTCGAATAATACACACTCGAAAAGACTCGAACGCTATAATTTAGCTCAACAGGTGTCTATTTTTATTGGAAACATGCTAATGATCAGGACATGTTGGTCTATAGACCCACATGATCTTGTTATTTTAGCCAAATTTTGAAGTCTAGGCCTCATAAATAAGACTTTCTACTTAGAGAAGTTTCGAGTGTACATTCGAAAAATACACACTCGAAAAGACTCGAACGCTATAATTTAGATCAAGAGGTGTCTATTTTTATTGGAAACATGCTAATATTCAGGACATGTTGGTCTATAGACCAACATAATCTTGATATTTTAGCCAAGTTTTGAAGCTTAGGCCTCATGAACACGAATTTTCTACTTAGAGCAGTTTCGAGTGTACATTCGAATAATACACACTCGAAAAGACTCGAACGCTATAATTTAGCTCAAGAGGTGTCTATTTTGATTGAAACCATGCTAATTATCAGGACATGTTGGTCTATAGACCCACATAATCTTGATATTTTAGCTAAGTTTTGAAGTCGAAGCCTCATAACCACGAATTTGCTACTTAGAGTAGTTTCGAGTGTACATTCGAATAATACACACTCGAAAAGACTCGAACGCTATAATTCAGCTCAACAGGTGTCTATTTTTATCGGAAACATGCTAATGATCAGGACATGTTGGTCTATAGACCCACATGATCTTAATATTTTAGCCAAATTTTGAAGTCTAGGCCTCATATGCAAGATTTTTCTACTTAGAGAAGTTTCGAGTGTACATTCGAATAATACACACTCAAAAAGACTCGAACACTATAATTTAGCTCAACAGGTCTATTTTATCGGAAACATGCTAATGATCAGGACATGTTGGTCTATAGACCCACATGATCTTAATATTTTAGCCAAATTTTGAAGTTTAGGCCTCATAAACAAGATTTGTCTACTTAGAGCAGTTTCGAATGTACATTCGAAAAATACACACTCGAAAAGACTCGAACGCTATAATTTAATTCAAGAGTTGTCTATTTTAATTGAAAACATGCTAATGATCAGGACATGTTGGTCTATAGACCCACATGATCTTGATATGTTAGCCAAGTTTTGAAGGCTAGGCCTCATAAACACGAATTTTCTACTTACCGCAGTTTCGAGTGTACATTCGAATAACACACACTCGAAAAGACTCGAACGCTATAATTTAGCTCAACAAGTGTCTATTTTTATTGCAAAGATGCTAATGATCAGGACATGTTGGTCTATAGACCCAGATGACCTTGATATTTTAGCTAAATTTTGAAGTCTAGGCCTCATAAACAGGATTTGCTTACTTAGAGCAGTTTCGAGTGTACATTCGAAAAATACACACTCGAAAAGACTCGAACGCTAATTTAGCTCAAGAGGTGTCTATTTTGATTGAAAACATGCTAATTATAAGGACATGTTGGTCTATAGACCCACATGATGTTGATATTTTAGCCAAGTTTTGAAGTCTAGGCCTCATAAACAATATTTTCTACTTAGAGAAGTTTCGAGTGTACATTCGAATAATACACACTCGAAAAGACTCGAACGCTATAATTTAGCTCAACAGGTGTCTATTTTTATTGGAAACATGCTAATGATCAGGACATGTTGGTCTATAGACCGACATTATCTTAATATTTTAGCCAAATTTTGAAGTCTAGGCCTCATAGACAAGATTTTCTACTTAGAGCAGTTTCGAGTGTACATTCGAATAATACACACTCGAAAAGACTCGAACGCTATAATTTAGCTCAACAGGTGTCTATTTTTATTGGAAACATGCTAATGATCAGGACATGTTGGTCTATAGACCCACATGATCTTGATATTTTATCCAAATTTTGAAGTCTAGGCCTCATAAACAATATTATCTACTTAGAGAAGTTTCGAGTGTACATTCGAAAAATACACACTCGAAAAGACTCGAATGCTATAATTTAGCTCAACAGGTGTCTATTTTTATCGGAAACATGCTAATGATCAGGACATGTTGGTCTATAGACCCACATGATCTTAATATTTTAGCCAAATTTTGAAGTCTAGGCCTCATAAACAAGATTTTCTACTTAGAGCAGTTTCGAGTGTACATTCGAATAATACACACTCGAAAAGACTAGAACGCTATAATTTAGCTCAACAGGTGTCAATTTTTATTGGAAACATGCTAATGATCAGGACATGTTGGTCTATAGACCCACATGATCTTGATATTTTATCCAAATTTTGAAGTCTAGGCCTCATAAACAAGATTTTCTACTTAGAGCAGTTTCGAGTGTACATTCGAATAATACACACTCGAAAAGACTCGAACGCTATAATTTAGCTCAACAGGTATCTATTTTTATTGGAAACATGCTAATATTCAGGACATGTTGGTCTATAGACCCACATGATCTTGATATTTTAGCCAAGTTTTGAAGCCGAAGCCTCATAACCACGAATTTGCTACTTAGAGTAGTTTCGAGTGTACATTCGAATAATACACACTCGAAAAGACTCGAACGCTATAATTTAGCTCAACAGGTGTCTATTTTTATCGGAAACATGCTAATGATCAGGACATGTTGGTCTATAGACCCACATGATCTTAATATTTTAGCCAAATTTTTAAATCTAGGCCTCATATGCAAGATTTTTCTACTTAGAGAAGTTTCGAGTGTACATTCGAATAATACACACTCGAAAAGACTAGAACGCTATAATTTAGCTCAACAGGTGTCAATTTTTATTGGAAACATGCTAATGATCAGGACATGTTGGTCTATAGACCCACATGATCTTGATATTTTATCCAAATTTTGAAGTCTAGGCCTCATAAACAAGATTTTCTACTTAGAGCAGTTTCGAGTGTACATTCGAATAATACACACTCGAAAAGTCTCGAACGCTATAATTTAGCTCAACAGGTGTCTATTTTTATTGGAAACATGCTAATGATCAGGACATGTTGGTCTATAGACCCACATGATCTTGATATTTTATCCAAATTTTGAAGTCTAGGCCTCATAAACAAGATTTTCTACTTAGAGCAGTTTCGAGTGTACAATCGAATAATACACACTCGAAAATAATCGAACGCTATAATTTAGCTCAACAGGTGTCTATTTTTATTGGAAACATGCTAATGATCAGGACATGTTGGTCTATAGACCCACATGATCTTGATAATTTAGCCAAATTTTGAAGTCTAGGCCTCATAAATAAGATTTTCTACTTAGAGCAGTTTCGAGTGTACATTCGAATAATACACACTCGAAAAGACTCGAACGTTATAATTTAGCTCAACAGGTGTCTATTTTTATTGGAAACATGCTAATGATCAGGACATGTTGGTCTATAGATTCACATGATCTTGATATTTTATCCAAATTATGAAGTCTAGGCCTCATAAACAAGATTTTCTACTTAGAGCAGTTTCGAGTGTACATTCGAATAATACACACTCATAAAGACTCGAACGCTATAATTTATCTCAACAGGTGTCTATTTTTATTGGAAACATGCTAATGATCAGGACATGTTGGTCTATAGACCCACATGATCTTGATATTTTATCCAAATTTTGAAGTCTAGGCCTCATAAACAAGATTTTCTACTTAGAGCAGTTTCGAGTGTACATTCGAATAATACACACTCGAAAAGACTCGAACGCTATAATTTATCTCAACAGGTGTCTATTTTTATTGGAAACATGCTAATGATCAGGACATGTTGGTCTATAGACCCACATGATCTTGATATTTTATCCAAATTTTGAAGTCTAGGCCTCATAGACAAGATTTTCTACTTAGAGCAGTTTCGAGTGTACATTCGAATAATACACACTCGAAAAGAATCGAACGCTATAATTTAGCTCAACAGGTGTCTATTTTTATTGGAAACATGCTAATGATCAGGACATGTTGGTCTATAGACCCACATGATCTTGATATTTTATCCAAATTTTGAAGTCTAGGCCTCATAAACAAGATTTTCTACATAGAGCAGTTTCGAATGTACATTCGAATAATACACACTCGAAAAGACTCGAACGCTATAATTTAGCTCAACAGGTGTCTATTTTAATTGAAAACATGCTAATGATCATGACATGTTGGTCTATAGACCCACATGATCTTGATAATTTAGCCAAATTTTGAAGTCTAGGCCTCATAAATAAGAATTTCTACTTAGAGCAGTTTCGAGTATACATTCGAATAATACACACTCGAAAAGACTCGAATGCTATATTTTAGCTCAACAGGTGTCTATTTTTATTGGAAACATGCTAATGATCAGGACATTTTGGTCTATAGACCCACATGATCTTGATAATTTAGCCATATTTTGAAGTCTAGGCATCATAAATAAGATTTTCTACTTAGAGAAGTTTCGAGTGTACATTCGAAAAATACACACACGAAAAGACTTGAACACTATAATTTAGCTCAAGAGGTGTCTATTTTTATTGGAAACATGCTAATGATCAGTACATGTTGGTCTATAGACCCACATGATCTTAATATTTTAGCCAAATTTTGAAGTCTAGGCCTCATAAACAAGATTTTTCTACTTAGAGCAGTTTCGAGTGTACATTCGAATAATACACAATCGAAAAGACTCGAACGCTATAATTCAGCTCAACAGGTGTCTATTTTTATCGGAAACATGCTAATGATCAGGACATGTTGGTCTATAGACCCACATGATCTTAATATTTTAGCCAAATTTTGAAGTCTAGGCCTCATAAACAAGATTTTTCTACTTAGAGCAGTTTCGAGTGTACATTCGAATAATACACAATCGAAAAGACTCGAACGCTATAATTCAGCTCAACAGGTGTCTATTTTTATCGGAAACATGCTAATGATCAGGACATGTGGGTCTATAGACCCACATGATCTTAATATTTTAGCCAAATTTTGAAGTCTAGGCCTCATAAACAAGATTTTTCTACTTAGAGAAGTTTCGAGTGTACATTCGAATAATACACACTCGAAAAGACTCGAACGCTATAATTTAGCTCAACAGGTGTCTATTTTTATTGGAAACATGCTAATGATAAGGACATGTTGGTCTATCGACCCACATGATCTTGATATTTTATCCAAATTTTGAAGTCTAGGCCTCATAAACAAGATTTTCTACTTAGAGCAGTTTCGAGTGTACATTCGAATAATACACACTCGAAAAGACTCGAACGTTATAATTTAGCTCAACAGGTGTCTATTTTTATTGGAAACATGCTAATATTCAGGACATGTTGGTCTATAGACCCACATGATCTTGATATTTTAGCCAAGTTTTGAAGCCTAAGCCTCATAAACACTAATTTGCTACTTAGAGTAGTTTCGAGTGTACATTCGAATAATACACACTCCAAAAGACTCGAACGCTATAATTCAGCTCAACATGTGTCTATTTTTATCGGAAACATGCTAATGATCAGGACATGTTGGTCTATAGACCCACATGATCTTAATATTTTAGTCAAATTTTGAAGTCTAGGCCTCATATGCAAGATTTTTCTACTTAGAGAAGTTTTGAGTGTACATTCGAATAATACACACTCGAAAAGACTCGAACGCTATAATTTATCTCAACAGGTGTCTATTTTTATTGGAAACATGCTAATGATCAGGACATGTTGGATTATAGACCCACATGATCTTGATATTTTAGCCAAATTTTGAAGTCTAGGCCTCATAAATAAGATTTTCTATTTAGAGAATTTTAGAGTTTACATTCGAAAAATATACACACGAAAAGACTCGAACGCTATAATTTAGCTCAAGAGGTGTATATTTTTATTGGAAACATGCTAATGATCAGGACATGTTGGTCTCTAGACAAACACGATCTTGATATTTTAGACAAGTTTTGAAGCCTAGGCCTCATAAACACGAATTTTCTACTTAAAGCAGTTTCGAGTGTACATTCGAATAATACACACTCGAAAAGACTCGAACGTTATAATTCAGCTCAACATGTGTCTATTTTTATCGGAAACATGCTAATGATCAGGACATGTTGGTCTATAGACCCACATGATCTTACTATTTTAGCCAAATTTTGAAGTCTAGGCCTCATAAACAAGATTTTTCTACTTAGAGAAGTTTCGAGTGTACATTCGAATAATACACACTCGAAAAGACTCGAACGCTATAATTTAGCTCAACAGGTGTCTATTTTTATTGGAAACATGCTAATGATAAGGACATGTTGGTCTATCGACCCACATGATCTTGATATTTTATCCAAATTTTGAAGTCTAGGCCTCATAAACAAGATTTTCTACTTAGAGCAGTTTCGAGTGTACATTCGAATAATACACACTCGAAAAGACTCGAACGCTATAATTTAGCTCAACAGGTGTATTTTTATTGGAAACATGCTAATATTCAGGACATGTTGGTCTATAGACCCACATGATCTTGATATTTTAGCCAAGTTTTGAAGCCGAAGCCTCATAACCACGAATTTGCTACTTAGAGCAGTTTCGAGTGTACATTCGAATAATACACACTCGAAAAGACTCGAACGCTATAATTCAGCTCAACAGGTGTCTATTTTTATCGGAAACATGCTAATGATCAGGACATGTTGGTCTATAGACCCACATGATCTTAATATTTTAGCCAAATTTTTAAGTCTAGGCCTCATATGCAAGATTTTTCTACTTAGAGAAGTTTCGAGTGTACATTCGAATAATACACACTCGAAAAGACTAGAACGCTATAATTTAGCTCAACAGGTGTCAATTTTTATTGGAAACATGCTAATGATCAGGACATGTTGGTCTATAGACCCACATGATCTTGATATTTTATCCAAATTTTGAAGTCTAGGCCTCATAAACAAGATTTTGCTACTTAGAGTAGTTTCGAGTGTACATTCGAATAATACACACTCGAAAAGACTCGAACGCTATAATTCAGCTCAACAGGTGTCTATTTTTATCGGAAACATGCTAATGATCAGGACATGTTGGTCTATAGACCCACATGATCTTAATATTTTAGCCAAATTTTTAAGTCTAGGCCTCATAAATAAGATTTTCTACTTAGACAAGTTTCGAGTGTACATTCGAATAATACACACTCGAAAAGACTCGAACGCTATAATTTAGCTCAACAGGTGTCTATTTTTATTGGAAACATGCTAATGATCAGGACATGTTGGTCTATGGACCCACATGATCTTGATATTTTATCCAAATTTTGAAGTCTAGGCCTCATAAACAAGATTTTCTACTTAGAGCAGTTTCGAGTGTACATTCGAATAATACACACTCGAAAAGACTCGAACGCTATAATTCAGCTCAACAGGTGTCTATTTTTATTGGAAAAATGCTAATGATCAGGACATGTTGGTCTATAGACCAACATAATCTCGATATTTTAGCCAAGTTTTGAAGCCTAGGCCTCATAAACACGAATTTTCTACTTAGAGCAGTTTCGAGTGTACATTCGAATAATACACAATCGAAAAGACTCGAACGCTATAATTCAGCTCAACAAGTGTCTATTTTTATCGGAAACATGCTAATGATCAGGACATGTTGGTCTATAGACCCACATGATCTTAATATTTTAGCCAAATTTTGAAGTCTAGGCCTCATAAATAAGATTTTCTACTTAGAGAAGTTTCGAGTGTACATTCGAATAATACACACTCGAAAAGACTCGAACGCTATAATTTTTCTCAAGAGGTGTCTATTTTTATTGGAAACATGCTAATGATCAGGACATGTTGGTCTGTAGACCAACATAATCTTGATATTTTAGCCAAGTTTTGAAGCCTAGGCCTCATAAACACGAATTTTCTACTTAGAGCAGTTTCGAGTGTACATTCGAATAATACACAATCGAAAAGACTCGAACGCTATAATTCAGCTCAACAGGTGTCTATTTTTATCGGAAACATGCTAATGATCAGGACATGTTGGTCTATAGACCCACATGATCTTAATATTTTAGCCAAATTTTGAAGTCTAGGCCTCATAAATAAGATTTTCTGCTAAGAGAAGTTTCGAGTGTACATTCGAATAATACACACTCGAAAAGACTCGAACGCTATAATTTAGCTCAACAGGTGTCTATTTTTATTGGAAACATGCTAATGATCAGGACATGTTGGTCTATGGACCCACATGATCTTGATATTTTATCCAAATTTTGAAGTCTAGGCCTCATAAACAAGATTTTCTACTTAGAGCAGTTTCGAGTGTACATTCAAATAATACACACTCGAAAAGACTCGAACGCTATAATTTAGCTCAACAGGTGTCTATTTTTATTGGAAACATGCTAATGATCAGGACATGTTAGTTTATAGACCCACATGATCTTGATATTTTATCCAAATTTTGAAGTCTAGGCCTCATAAACAAGATTTTCTACTTAGAGCAGTTTCGAGTGTACATTCGAATAATACACACTCGAAAAGACTCGAACGCTATAATTCAGCTCAACAGGTGTCTATTTTTATCGGAAACATGCTAATGATTAGGACATGTTGGTCTATAGACCCACATGATCTTAATATTTTAGCCAAATTTTGAAGTCTAGGCCTCATAAATAAGATTTTCTACTTAGAGAAGTTTCGAGTGTACATTCGAATAATACACACTCGAAAAGACTCGAACGCTATAATTTAGCTCAACAGGTGTCTATTTTTATTGGAAACATGCAAATGATCAGGACATGTTGGTCTATGGACCCACATGATCTTGATATTTTATCCAAATTTTGAAGTCTAGGCCTCATAAACAAGATTTTCTACTTAGAGCAGTTTCGAGTGTACATTCGAATAATACACACTCGAAAAGACTCAAACGCTATAATTTAGCTCAACAGGTGTCTATTTTTATTGGAAACATGCTAATGATCAGGACATGTCGGTCTATAGACCCACATGATCTTGTTATTTTAGCCAAATTTTGAAGTATAGGGCTCATAAATAATATTTTCTACTTAGAGAAGTTTCGAGTGTACATTCGAAAAATACACACTCGAAAAGACTCGAACGCTATAATTTAGCTCAAGAGGTGTCTATTTTTATTGGAAACATGCTAATATTCAGGACATGTTGGTCTATAGACCAACATAATCTTGATATTTTAGCCAATTTTTGAAGCTTAGGCCTCATGAACACGAATTTTCTACTTAGAGCAGTTTCGAGTGTACATTCGAATAATACACACTCGAAAAGACTCAAACATTATAATTTAGCTCAAGAGGTATCTATTTTGATTGAAACCATGCTAATTATAGGGACATGTTGGTCTATAGACCCACATAATCTTGATATTTTATCCAAGTTTTGAAACCGAAGCCTCATAACCACGAATTTGCTACTTAAAGTAGTTTCGAGTGTACATTCGAATAATACACACTCGAAAAGACTCGAACGCTATAATTCAGCTCAACAGGTGTCTATTTTTATTGGAAACATGCTAATGATCAGGACATGTTGGTCTATAGACCACATGATCTTGATATTTTAGCCAAATTTTTAAGTCTAGGCTTCATAAATAAGATTTTCTACTTAGAGAAGTTTCGAGTGTACGTTCGAAAAATACACACACGAAAAGACTCGAACGCTATAATTTAGCTCAAGAGGTGTCTATTTTTAGAGACCAACATGATCTTGAAATTTTAGACAAGTTTTGAAGCCTAGGCCTCATAAACACGAATTTTCTACTTAGAGCAGTTTCGAGTGTACATTCGAATAATACACACTCGAAAAGACTCGAACGCTATAATTCAGCTCAACATGTGTCTATTTTTATCGGAAACATGCTAATGATCAGGACATGTTGGTCTATAGACCCACATGATCTTAATATTTTATCCAAATTTTGAAGTCTAGGCCTCATAAACAAGATTTGTCTACTTAGAGCAGTTTCGAATGTACATTCGAAAAATACACACTCGAAAAGACTCGAACGCTATAATTTAATTCAAGAGGTGTCTATTTTGATTGAAAACATGTTAATGATCAGGACATGTTGGTCTATAGACCCACATGATCTTGATATGTTAGCCAAGTTTTGAAGGCTAGGCCTCATAAACAAGATTTGTCTACTTAGAGCAGTTTCGAATGTACATTCGAATAATACACACTCGAAAAGACTCGAACGCTATAATTTAGCTCAACAGGTGTCTATTTTTATTGGAAACATGCTAATGATCAGGACATGTTGGTCTATAGACCCACATGATCTTGTTATTTTAGCCAAATTTTGAAGCCTAGGCCTCAGAAACACGAATTTTCTACTTAGAGAAGTTTCGAGTGTACATTCGAATAATACACACTCGAAAAGACTCGAACGCTATAATTTAGCTCAACATGTGTCTATTTTTATTGGAAACATGCTAATGATCAGGACATGTTGGTCTATAGACCCACATGATCTTGTTATTTTAGCCAAATTTTGAAGCCTATGCCTCATAAACACGAATTTTCTACTTAGAGAAGTTTCGAGTGTACATTCGAATAATACACACTCGAAAAGACTCGAACGCTATAATTTAGCTCAACAGGTGTCTATTTTTATTGGAAACATGCTAATGATCAGGACGTGTTGGTCTATAGACCCACATGATCTTGTTATTTTAGCCAAATTTTGAAGCCTAGGCCTCATAAGCACGAATTTTCTACTTAGAGCGGTTTCGAGTGTACATTCGAATAATACACAATCGAAAAGACTCGAACGCTATAATTCAGCTCAACAGGTGTCTATTTTTATCGGAAACATGCTAATGATCAGGACATGTTGGTCTATAGACCCACATGATCTTAATATTTTAGCCAAATTTTGAAGTCTAGGCCTCATAAATAAGATTTTTCTACTTAGAGAAGTTTCGAGTGTACATTCGAATAATACACACTCGAAAATACTCGAACGCTATAATTTAGCTCAACAGGTGTCTATTTTTATTGGAAACATGCTAATGATCAGGATATGTTGTTCTATGGACCCACATGATCTTGATATTTTATCCAAATTTTGAAGTCTAGGCCTCATAAACAAGATTTTCTACTTAGAGCAGTTTCGAGTGTACATTCGAATAATACACAGTCGAAAAGACTCGAACTCTATAATTTAGCTCAACAGGTGTCTATTTTTATTGGAAACATGCTAATGATCAGGACATGTTGGTCTATAGACCAACATAATCTTGATATTTTAGCCAAGTTTTGAAGCCTAGGCCTCATAAGCACGAATTTTCTACTTAGAGCGGTTTCGAGTGTACATTCGAATAATACACAATCGAAAAGACTCGAACGCTATAATTCAGCTCAACAGGTGTCTATTTTTATCGGAAACATGCTAATGATCAGGACATGTTGGTCTATAGACCCACATGATCTTAATATTTTAGCCAAATTTTGAAGTCTAGGCCTCATAAATAAGATTTTTCTACTTAGAGAAGTTTCGAGTGTACATTCGAATAATACACAATCGAAAAGACTCGAACGCTATAATTTAGCTCAACAGGTGTCTATTTTTATTGGAAACATGCTAATGATCAGGACATGTTGGTCTATGGACCCACATGATCTTGATATTTTATCCAAATTTTGAAGTCTAGGCCTCATAAACAAGATTTTCTACTTAGAGCAGTTTTGAGTGTACGTTCGAATAATACACACTCGAAAAGACTCGAACGCTATAATTTAGCTCAACAGGTGTCTATTTTTATTGGAAACATGCTAATGATCAGGACATGTTGGTCTATAGACCCACATGATCTTGATATTTTATCCAAATTTTGAAGTCTAGGCCTCATAATCAAGATTTTCTACTTAGAGCAGTTTCGAGTGTACATTCGAATAATACACACTCGAAAAGACTCGAACGCTATAATTTAGCTCAACAGGTGTCTATTTTGATTGAAACCATGCTAATTATCAGGACATGTTGGTCTATAGACCCACATGATCTTTATATTTTAGCCAAGTTTTGAAGCCGAAGCCTCATAACCACGAATTTGCTACTTAGAGTAGTTTCGAGTGTACATTCGAATAATACACACTCGAAAAGACTCGAACGCTATAATTTAGCTCAACAAGTGTCTATTTTTATTGGAAACATGCTAATGATCAGGACATGTTGGGCTATAGACCCACATGATCTTGATATTTTAGCCAAATTTTGAAGTCTAGGCCTCATAAATAAGATTTTCTACTTAGAGAGGTTTCGAGTGTACATTCAAAAAATACACACTCGAAAAGACTCGAACGCTATAATTTAGCTCAACAGGTGTCTATTTTTATCGGAAACATGCTAATGATCAGGACATGTTGGTCTATAGACCCACATGATCTTAATAATTTAGCCAAATTCTGAAGGCTAGGCCTCATAAACAAGATTTTTCTACTTAGAGAAGTTTCGAGTGTACATTCGAATAATACACACTCGAAAAGACTCGAACGCTATAATTTAGCTCAACATGTGTCTATTTTTATTGGAAACATGCTAATGATCAGGACATGTTGGTCTATAGACCCACATGATCTTGATATTTTATCCAAATTTTGAAGTCTAGGCCTCATAAACAAGATTTTCTACTTAGAGCAGTTTCGAGTGTACATTCGAATAATACACACTCGAAAAGACTCGAACGCTATAATTTAGCTCAACATGTGTCTATTTTTATTGGAAACATGCTAATTATCAGGACATGTTGGTTTATAGACCCACATGATCTTGTTATTTTAGCCAAATTTTGAAGCTTAGGCCTCATGAACACGAATTTTCTACTTAGAGCAGTTTCGAGTGTACATTCGAATAATACACACTCGAAAAGACTCGAACGCTAGAATTTAGCTCAAGAGGTGTCTATTTTGATTGAAACCATGCCAATTATCAGGACATGTTGGTCTATAGACCCACATGATCTTGATATTTTAGCCAAGTTTTGAAGCCGAAGCCTCATAACCACGAATTTGCTACTTAGAGTAGTTTCGAGTGTACATTCGAATAATACACACTCGAAAAGACTCGAACGCTATAATTCAGCTCAACAGGTGTCTATTTTTATCGGAAACATGCTAATGATCAGGACATGTTGGTCTATAGACCCACATGATCTTAATATTTTAGCCAAATTTTGAAGTCTAGGCATCATAAATAAGATTTTCTACTTAGAGAAGTTTCGAGTGTACATTCGAAAAATACACACACGAAAAGACTCGAACGCTATAATTTAGCTCAAGAGGTGTCTATTTTTATTGGAAACATGCTAATGATCAGTACATGTTGGTCTATAGACCCACATGATCTTAATATTTTAGCCAAATTTTGAAGTCTAGGCCTCATAAACAAGATTTTTCTACTTAGAGCAGTTTCGAGTGTACATTCGAATAATACAAAATCGAAAAGACTCGAACGCTATAATTCAGCTCAACAGGTGTCTATTTTTATCGGAAACATGCTAATGATCAGGACATGTTGGTCTATAGACCCACATGATCTTAATATTTTAGCCAAATTTTGAAGTCTAGGCCTCATAAACAAGATTTTTCTACTTAGAGAAGTTTCGAGTGTACATTCGAATAATACACACTCGAAAAGACTCGAACGCTATAATTTAGCTCAACAGGTGTCTATTTTTATTGGAAACATGCTAATGATCAGGACATGTTGGTCTATAGACCCACATTATCTTAATATTTTAGCCAAATTTTGAAGTCTAGGCCTCATAGACAAGATTTTCTACTTAGAGCAGTTTCGAGTGTACATTCGAATAATACACACTCGAACGCTATAATTTAGCTCAACAGGTGTCTATTTTTATTGGAAACATGCTAATGATCAGGACATGTTGGTCTATAGACCCACATGATCTTGATATTTTATCCAAATTTTGAAGTCTAGGCCTCATAAACAAGATTTTCTACTTAGAGCAGTTTCGGGTGTACATTCGAATAATACACACTCGAAAAGACTCGAACGCTATAATTTATCTCAACAGGTGTCTATTTTTATTGGAAACATGCTAATGATCAGGACATGTTGGTCTATAGACCCACATGATCTTGATATTTTATCCAAATTTTGAAGTCTAGGCCTCATAAACAAGATTTTCTACTTAGAGCAGTTTCGAGTGTACGTTCGAATAATACACACTCGAAAAGACTCGAACGCTATAATTTAGCTCAACAGGTGTCTATTTTTATTGGAAACATGCTAATGATCAGGACATGTTGGTCTATAGACCCACATGATCTTGATAATTTAGCCAAATTTTGAAGTCTAGGCCTCATAAATAAGATTTTCTACTTAGAAAACTTTCGAGTGTACATTCGAAAAATACACACACGCAAAGACTCGAACGCTATAATTTAGCTCAAGAGGTGTCTATTTTTATTGGAAACATGCTAATGATCAGGACATGTTGGTCTATAGACCAACATAATCTCGATATTTTAGTCTAGTTTTGAAGCCTAGGCCTCATAAACACGAATTTTCTACATAGAGCAGTTTCGAGTGTACATTTGAATAATACACAATCGAAAAGACTCGAACGCTATAATTCAGCTCAACAGGTGTCTATTTTTATCGGAAACATGCTAATGATCAGGACATGTTGGTCTATAGACCCACATGATCTTAATATTTTAGCCAAATTTTGAAGTCTAGGCCTCATAAATAAGATTTTTCTACTTAGAGAAGTTTCGAGTGTACATTCGAATAATACACACTCGAAAAGACTCGAACGCTATAATTTAGCTCAACAAGTGTCTATTTTTATTGGAAACATGCTAATGATCAGGACATGTTGGTCTATGGACCCACATGATCTTGATATTTTATCCAAATTTTGAAGTCTAGGCCTCATAAACAAGATTTTCTACTTAGAGCAGTTTCGAGTGTACATTCGAATAATACACACTCGAAAAGACTCGAACGCTATAATTTAGATCAACAGGTGTCTATTTTTATTGGAAAAATGCTAATGATCAGGACATGTTGGTCTATAGACCCATATGATCTTGATATTTTATCCAAATTTTGAAGTCTAGGCCTCATAAACAAGATTTTCTACTTAGAGCAGTTTCGAGTGTACATTCGAATAATACACACTCGAAAAGACTCGAACGCTATAATTTAGCTCAACAGGTGTCTATTTTTATTGGAAACATGCTAATGATCAGGACATGTTGGTCTATAGACCCACATGATCTTGTTATTTTAGCCAAATTTTGAAGTCTAGGCCTCATAAACAAAATTTTCTACTTAGAGAAGTTTCGAGTGTACATTCGAATAATACACACTCGAAAAGACTCGAACGCTATAATTTAGCTCAAGAGGTGTCTATTTTTATTGAAACCATGCTAATTATCAGGACATGTTGGTCTATAGACCCACATGATCTTGATATTTTAGCCAAGTTTTGAAGCCTAGGCCTCATAAAAAGAATTTGCTACTTAGAGCAGTTTCGAGTGTACATTCGAATAATACACACTCGAAAAGACTCGAACGCTATAATTTAGCTCAACAAGTGTCTATTTTTATTGGAAACATGCTAATGATCAGGACATGTTGGGCTATAGACCCACATGATCTTGATATTTTAGCCAAATTTTGAAGTCTAGGCCTCATAAATAAGATTTTCTACTTAGAGAAGTTTCGAGTGTACATTCGAAAAATACACACTCGAAAAGACTCGAACGCTATAATTTAGATCAAGAGGTGTCTATTTTGATTGAAAACATGCTATATCATGACATGTTGGTCTATAAACCCACATGATCTTGATATTTTAGCCAAGTTTTGAAGCCTAAGCCTCATAAACACGAATTTGCTACTTAGAGTAGTTTCGAGTGTACATTCGAATAATACACACTCGAAAAGACTCGAACGCTATAATTTAGCTCAACAGGTGTCTATTTTTATTGGAAACATGCTAATGATCAGGACATGTTGGATTATAGACCCACATGATCTTGATATTTTAGCCAAATTTTGAAGTCTAGGCCTCATAAATAAGATTTTCTATTTAGAGAAGTTTCGAGTGTACATTCGAAAAATATACACACGAAAAGACTCGAACGCT
This sequence comes from Papaver somniferum, assembly GCF_003573695.1. Classification (NCBI taxonomy): domain Eukaryota; kingdom Viridiplantae; phylum Streptophyta; class Magnoliopsida; order Ranunculales; family Papaveraceae; genus Papaver; species Papaver somniferum. The sequence goes on from NW_020622602.1 coordinate 335,201, forward strand.
ATAATTTAGCTCAAGAGGTGTATATTTTTATTGGAAACATGCTAATCATCAGGACATGTTGGTCTCTAGACAAACATGATCTTGATATTTTAGACAAGTTTTGAAGCCTAGGCCTCATAAACACGAATTTTCTACTTAAAGCAGTTTCGAGTGTACATTCGAATAATACACACTCGAAAAGACTCGAACGTTATAATTCAGCTCAACATGTGTCTATTTTTATCGGAAACATGCTAATGATCAAGACATGTTGGTCTATAGACCCACATGATCTTACTATTTTAGCCAAATTTTGAAGTCTAGGCCTCATAAACAAGATTTTTCTACTTAGAGAAGTTTCGAGTGTACATTCGAATAATACACACTCGAAAAGACTCGAACGCTATAATTTAGCTCAACAGGTGTCTATTTTTATTGGAAACATGCTAATGATAAGGACATGTTGGTCTATAGACCCACATGATCTTGATATTTTATCCAAATTTTGAAGTCTAGGCCTCATAAACAAGATTTTCTACTTAGAGCAGTTTCGAGGGTACATTCGAATAATACACACTCGAAAAGACTCGAACGCTATAATTTAGCTCAACAGGTGTATTTTTATTGGAAACATGCTAATATTCAGGACATGTTGGTCTATAGACCCACATGATCTTGATATTTTAGCCAAGTTTTGAAGCCGAAGCCTCATAACCACGAATTTGCTACTTAGAGTAGTTTCGAGTGTACATTCGAATAATACACACTCGAAAAGACTCGAACACTATAATTCAGCTCAACAGGTGTCTATTTTTATCGGAAACATGCTAATGATCAGGACATGTTGGTCTATAGACCCACATGATCTTAATATTTTAGCCAAATTTTTAAGTCTAGGCCTCATATGCAAGATTTTTCTACTTAGAGAAGTTTCGAGTGTACATTCGAATAATACACACTCGAAAAGACTAGAACGCTATAATTTAGCTCAACAGGTGTCAATTTTTATTGGAAACATGCTAATGATCAGGACATGTTGGTCTATAGACCCACATGATCTTGATATTTTATCCAAATTTTGAAGTCTAGGCCTCATAAACAAGATTTTCTACTTAGAGCAGTTTCGAGTGTACATTCGAATAATACACACTCGAAAAGACTCGAACGCTATAATTTAGCTCAAGAGGTGTCTATTTTTATTGAAACCATGCTAATTATCAGGACATGTTGGTCTATAGACCCACATGATCTTGGTATTTTAGCCAAGTTTTGAAGCCTAGGCATCATAAAACGAATTTGTTACTTAGATCAGTTTCGAGTGTACATTCGAATAATACACACTCGAAAAGACTCGAACGCTATAATTTAGCTCAACAAGTGTCTATTTTTATTGGAAACATGCTAATGATCAGGATATGTTGGGATATAGACCCACATGATCTTGATATTTTAGCCAAATTTTGAAGTCTAGGCCTCATAAATAAGATTCTCTACTTAGAGAAGTTTCGAGTGTACATTCGAAAAATACACACTCGAAAAGACTCGAACGCTATAATTTAGCTCAACAGGTGTCTATTTTGATTGAAAACATGCTATTTATCAGGACATGTTGGTCTATAGACCCACATGATCTTGATATTTTAGCCAAGTTTTGAAGCCTAAGCCTCATAAACACGAATTTGCTACTTAGAGTAGTTTCGAGTGTACATTCGAATAATACACACTCGAAAAGACTCGAACGCTATAATTCAGCTCAACATGTGTCTATTTTTATCGGAAACATGCTAATGATCAGGACATGTTGGTCTATAGACCCACATGATCTTAATATTTTAGTCAAATTTTGAAGTCTAGGCCTCATATGCAAGATTTTTCTACTTAGAGAAGTTTTGAGTGTACATTCGAATAATACACACTCGAAAAGACTCGAACGCTATAATTTATCTCAACAGGTGTCTATTTTTATTGGAAACATGCTAATGATCAGGACATGTTGGATTATAGACCCACATGATCTTGATATTTTAGCCAAATTTTGAAGTCTAGGCCTCATAAATAAGATTTTCTATTTAGAGAATTTTAGAGTTTACATTCGAAAAATATACACACGAAAAGACTCGAACGCTATAATTTAGCTCAAGAGGTGTATATTTTTATTGGAAACATGCTAATGATCAGGACATGTTGGTCTCTAGACAAACATGATCTTGATATTTTAGACAAGTTTTGAAGCCTAGGCCTCATAAACACGAATTTTCTACTTAAAGAAGTTTCGAGTGTACATTCGAATAATACACACTCGAAAAGACTCGAACGTTATAATTCAGCTCAACATGTGTCTATTTTTATCGGAAACATGCTAATGATCAAGACATGTTGGTCTATAGACCCACATGATCTTACTATTTTAGCCAAATTTTGAAGTCTAGGCCTCATAAACAAGATTTTTCTACTTAGAGAAGTTTCGAGTGTACATTCGAATAATACACACTCGAAAAGACTCGAACGCTATAATTTAGCTCAACAGGTGTCTATTTTTATTGGAAACATGCTAATGATAAGGACATGTTGGTCTATCGACCCACATGATCTTGATATTTTATCCAAATTTTGAAGTCTAGGCCTCATAAACAAGATTTTCTACTTAGAGCAGTTTCGAGTGTACATTCGAATAATACACACTCGAAAAGACTCGAACGTTATAATTTAGCTCAACAGGTGTCTATTTTTATTGGAAACATGCTAATATTCAGGACATGTTGGTCTATAGACCCACATGATCTTGATATTTTAGCCAAATTTTGAAGTCTAGGCCTCATAAATAAGATTTTCTATTTAGAAAAGTTTAGAGTTTACATTCAAAAAATATACACACGAAAAGACTCGAACGCTATAATTTAGCTCAAGAGGTGTATATTTTTATTGGAAACATGCTAATGATCAGGACATGTTGGTCTCTAGACAAACATGATCTTGATATTTTAGACAAGTTTTGAAGCCTAGGCCTCATAAACACGAATTTTCTACTTAGAGCAGTTTCGAGTGTACATTCGAATAATACACACTCGAAAAGACTCGAACGTTATAATTCAGCTCAACATGTGTCTATTTTTATCGGAAACATGCTAATGATCAGGACATGTTGGTCTATAGACCCACATGATCTTAATATTTTATCCAAATTTTGAAGTCTAGGCCTCATAAACAAGATTTTTCTACTTAGAGAAGTTTCGAGTGTACATTCGAATAATACACACTCGAAAAGACTCGAACGCTATAATTTAGCTCAACAGGTGTCTATTTTTATTGGAAACATGCTAATGATAAGGACATGTTGGTCTATCGACCCACATGATCTTGATATTTTATCCAAATTTTGAAGTCTAGGCCTCATAAACAAGATTTTCTACTTAGAGCAGTTTCGAGTGTACATTCGAATAATACACACTCGAAAAGACTCGAACGTTATAATTTAGCTCAACAGGTGTCTATTTTTATTGGAAACATGCTAATATTCAGGACATGTTGGTCTATAGACCCACATGATCTTGATATTTTAGCCAAGTGTTGAAGCCGAAGCCTCATAACCACGAATTTGCTACTTAGAGTAGTTTCGAGTGTACATTCGAATAATACACACTCGAAAAGACTCGAACGCTATAATTTAGCTCAACAGGTGTCTATTTTTATTGGAAACATGCTAATGATAAGGACATGTTGGTCTATCGACCCACATGATCTTGATATTTTATCCAAATTTTGAAGTCTAGGCCTCATAAACAAGATTTTCTACTTAGAGCAGTTTCGAGTGTACATTCGAATAATACACACTCGAAAAGACTCGAACGCTATAATTTAGCTCAACAGGTGTCTATTTTTATTGGAAACATGCTAATATTCAGGACATGTTGGTCTATAGACCCACATGATCTTGATATTTTAGCCAAGTTTTGAAGCCGAAGCCTCATAGACACGAATTTGCTACTTAGAGTAGTTTCGAGTGTACATTCGAATAATACACACTCGAAAAGACTCGAACGCTATAATTCAGCTCAACAGGTGTCTATTTTTATCGGAAACATGCTAATGATCAGGACATGTTGGTCTATAGACCCACATGATCTTAATATTTTAGCCAAATTTTTAAGTCTAGGCCTCATATGCAAGATTTTTCTACTTAGAGAAGTTTCGAGTGTACATTCGAATAATACACACTCGAAAAGACTAGAACGCTATAATTTAGCTCAACAGGTGTCAATTTTTATTGGAAACATGCTAATGATCAGGACATGTTGGTCTATAGACCCACATGATCTTGATATTTTATCCAAATTTTGAAGTCTAGGCCTCATAAACAAGATTTTCTACTTAGAGCAGTTTCGAGTGTACATTCGAATAATACACAATCGAAAAGACTCGAACGCTATTATTCAGCTCAAAAGGTGTCTATTTTTATCGGAAACATGCTAATGATCAGGACATGTTGGTCTATAGACCCACATGATCTTAATATTTTAGCCAAATTTTGAAGTCTAGGCCTCATAAATAAGATTTTTCTACTTAGAGAAGTTTCGAGTGTACATTCGAATAATACACACTCGAAAAGACTCGAACGCTATAATTTAGCTCAACAGGTGTCAATTTTTATTGGAAACATGCTAATGATCAGGACATGTTGGTCTATAGACCCACATGATCTTGATATTTTATCCAAATTTTGAAGTCTAGGCCTCATAAACAAGATTTTCTACTTAGAGCAGTTTCGAGTGTACATTCGAATAATACACACTCGAAAAGACTCGAACGCTATAATTTAGCTCAACAGGTGTCTATTTTTATTGGAAACATGCTAATGATCAGGACATGTTGGTCTATAGACCCACATGATCTTGATATTTAATCCAAATTTTGAAGTCTAGGCCTCATAAACAAGATTTTCTACTTAGAGCAGTTTCGAATGTACATTCGAATAATACACACTCGAAAAGACTCGAACGCTATAATTTAGCTCAACAGGTGTCTATTTTAATTGGAAACATGCTAATGATCATGATATGTTGGTCTATAGACCCACATGATCTTGATATTTTATCCAAATTTTGAAGTCTAGGCCTCATAAACAAGATTTTCTACTTAGAGCAGTTTCGAGTGTACATTCGAATAATACACACTCGAAAAGACTCGAACGCTATAATTTAGCTCAAGAGGTGTCTATTTTTATTGGAAACATGCTAATGATCAGGACATGTTGGTCTATATACCCACATGATCTTGATATTTTATCCAAATTTTGAAGTCTAGGCCTCATAAACAAGATTTTCTACTTAGAGAAGTTTCGAGTGTACATTCGAATAATACACACTCAAAAGACTCGAACAATATAATTTAGCTCAACAGGTCTATTTTTATCGGAAACATGCTAATGATCAGGACATGTTGGTCTATAGACCCAGATGATCTTGATATTTTATCCAAATTTTGAAGTCTAGGCCTCATAAACAAGATTTGTCTACTTAGAGCAGTTTCGAATGTACATTCGAAAAATACACACTCGAAAAGACTCGAACGGTATAATTTAATTCAAGAGGTGTCTATTTTGATTGAAAACATGCTAATGATCAGGACATGTTGGTCTATAGACCAACATGATCTTGATATGTTAGCCAAGTTTTGAAGGCTAGGCTTCATAAACACGAATTTTCTACTTACCGCAGTTTTGAGTGTACATTCGAATAATACACACTCGAAAAGACTCGAACGCTATAATTTAGCTCAACAAGTGTCTATTTTTATTGGAAAGATGCTAATGATCAGGACATGTTGGTCTATAGACCCAGATGACCTTGATATTTTAGCCAAATTTTGAAGTCTAGGCCTCATAAATAAGATTTTTCTACTTAGAGAAGTTTTGAGTGTACATTCGAATAATACACACTCGAAAAGACTCGAACGCTATAATTTAGCTCAACAGGTGTCTATTTTTATTGGAAACATGCTAATGATCAGGACATGTTGGTCTATAGACCCATATGATCTTGATATTTTATCCAAATTTTGAAGTCTAGGCCTCATAAACAAGATTTTCTACTTAGAGCAGTTTCGAGTGTACATTCGAATAATACACACTCGAAAAGACTCGAACACTATAATTTAGCTCAACAGGTGTCTATTTTTATTGGAAACATGCTAATGATCAGGACATATTGGTCTATAGACCCACATGATCTAGATATTTTATCAAAATATGAAGTCTAGGCCTCATAAACAAGATTTTCTACTTAGAGCAGTTTCGAGTGTACATTCGAATAATACACACTCGAAAAGACTCGAACGCTATAATTTAGCTCAACAGGTGTCTATTTTTATTGGAAACATGCTAATGATCAGGACATGTTGGTCTATAGACCCACAAGATCTTGATATTTTATCCAAATTTTGAAGTCTAGGCCTCATAAACAAGATTTTCTACTTAGAGCAGTTTCGAGTGTACATTCCAATAATACACACTCGAAAAGACTCGAACGCTATAATTTAGCTCAAGAAGTGTCTATTTTGATTGAAACATTGCTAATTATCAGGACATGTTGGTCTATAGACCCACATGATCTTGATATTTTAGCCAAGTTTTGAAGCCGAAGCCTCATAACCACGAATTTGCTACTTAGAGTAGTTTCGAGTGTACATTCGAATAATACACACTCGAAAAGACTCGAACGCTATAATTTAGCTCAACAGGTGTCTATTTTTATTGGAAACATGCTAATGATCAGGACATGTTGGATTATAGACCCACATGATCTTGATATTTTAGCCAAATTTTGAAGTCTAGGCCTCATAAATAAGATTTTCTACTTAGAGAAGTTTCGAGTGTACATTCGAAAAATACACACTCGAAAAGACTGGAACGCTATAATTTAGCTCAAGAGGTGTCTATTTTGATTGAAAACATGCTATTTATCAGGACATGTTGGTCTATAGACCCACATGATCTTGATATTTTAGCCAAGTTTTGAAGCCTAAGCCTCATAAACACGAATTTGCTACTTAGAGTAGTTTCGAGTGTACATTCGAATAATACACACTCGAAAAGACTCGAACGCTATAATTTAGCTCAACATGTGTCTATTTTTATTGGAAACATGCTAATGATCAGGACATGTTGGGCTATAGACCCACATGATCTTGATATTTTAGCCAAATTTTGAAGTCTAGGCCTCATAAATAAGATTTTCTACTTAGAGAAGTTTCGAGTGTACATTCGAATAATACACACTCGAAAAGACTCGAACGCTATAATTTAGCTCAAGAGGTGTCTATTTTTATTGAAACCATGCTAATTATCAGGACATGTTGGTCTATAGACCCACATGATCTTGATATTTTAGCCAAGTTTTGAAGCCTAGGCCTCATAAAAAGAATTTGCTACTTAGAGCAGTTTCGAGTGTACATTCGAATAATACACACTCGAAAAGACTCGAACGCTATAATTTAGCTCAACAAGTGTCTATTTTTATTGGAAACATGCTAATGATCAGGACATGTTGGGCTATAGACCCACATGATCTTGATATTTTAGCCAAATTTTGAAGTCTAGGCCTCATAAATAAGATTTTCTACTTAGAGAAGTTTCGAGTGTACATTCGAAAAATACACACTCGAAAAGACTCGAACGCTATAATTTAGATCAAGAGGTGTCTATTTTGATTGAAAACATGCTATATCATGACATGTTGGTCTATAAACCCACATGATCTTGATATTTTAGCCAAGTTTTGAAGCCTAAGCCTCATAAACACGAATTTGCTACTTAGAGTAGTTTCGAGTGTACATTCGAATAATACACACTCGAAAAGACTCGAACGCTATAATTTAGCTCAACAGGTGTCTATTTTTATTGGAAACATGCTAATGATCAGGACATGTTGGATTATAGACCCACATGATCTTGATATTTTAGCCAAATTTTGAAGTCTAGGCCTCATAAATAAGATTTTCTATTTAGAGAAGTTTCGAGTGTACATTCGAAAAATATACACACGACAAGACTCGAATTCTATAATTTAGCTCAAGAGGTGTATATTTTTATTGGAAACATGCTAATGATCAGGACATGTTGGTCTCTAGACAAACATGATCTTGATATTTTAGACAAGTTTTGAAGCCTAGGCCTCATAAACACGAATTTTCTACTTAGAGCAGTTTCGAGTGTACATTCGAATAATACACACTCGAAAAGACTCGAACGCTATAATTCAGCTCAACATGTGTCTATTTTTATCGGAAACATGCTAATGATCAGGACATGTTGGTCTATAGACCCACATGATCTTAATATTTTAGCCAAATTTTGAAGTCTAGGCCTCATAAACAAGATTTTTCTACTTAGAGAAGTTTCGAGTGTACATTCGAATAATACACACTCGAAAAGACTCGAACGTTATAATTTAGCTCAACAGGTGTCTATTTTTATTGGAAACATGCTAATGATCAGGACATGTTGGTCTATGGACCCACATGATCTTGATATTTTATCCAAATTTTGAAGTCTAGGCCTCATAAACAAGATTTTCTACTTAGAGCAGTTTCGAGTGTACATTCGAATAATACACACTCGAAAAGACTCGAACGCTATAATTTAGCTCAACAGGTGTCTATTTTTATTGGAAAAATGCTAATGATCAGGACATGTTGGTCTATAGACCCACATGATCTTGATAATTTAGCAAAATTTTGAAGTCTAGGCCTCATAAAGAAGATTTTCTACTTAGAAAAGTTTCGAGTGTACATTCGAAAAATACACACACGAAAAGACTCGAACGCTATAATTTAGCTCAAGAGGTGTCTATTTTTATTGGAAACATGCTAATGATCAGGACATGTTGGTCTATAGACCAACATAATCTTGATATTTTAGCCAAGTTTTGAAGCCTAGGCCTCATAAACACGAATTTTCTACTTAGAGTAGTTTCGAGTGTACATTCGAATAATACACAATCGAAAAGACTCGAACGCTATAATTCAGCTCAACAGGTGTCTATTTTTATCGGAAATATGCTAATGATCAGGACATGTTGGTCTATAGACCCACATGATCTTAATATTTTATCCAAATTTTGAAGTCGAGGCCTCATAACTAAGATTTTCTACTTAGAGAAGTTTCGAGTGTACATTCGAATAATACACACTCGAAAAGACTCGAACGCTATAATTTAGCTCAGCAGGTGTCTATTTTTATTGGAAACATGCTAATGATCCGGACATGTTGGTCTGTACACCCACATGATCTTGATATTTTATCCAAATTTTGAAGTCTAGGCCTCATAAACAAGATTTTCTACTTAGAGCAGTTTCGAGTGTACATTCGAATAATACACACTCGAAAAGACTCGAACGCTATAATTTAGCTCAACAGGTGTCTATTTTTATTGGAAACATGCTAATGATCAGGACATGTTGGTCTATAGACCCACATGATCTTGATAATTTAGCCAAATTTTGAAGTCTAGGCCTCATAAATAAGATTTTCTACTTAGAGAAGTTTCGAGTCTACATTCGAAAAATACACACACGAAAAGACTCGAACGCTATAATTTAGCTCAAGAGGTGTCTATTTTTATTGGAAACATGCTAATGATCAGGACATGTTGGTCTATAGACCAACATAATCTTGATATTTTAGCCAAGTTTTGAAGCCTAGGCCTCATAAACACGAATTTTCTACTTAGAGCAGTTTCGAGTGTACATTCGAATAATACACAATCGAAAAGACTCGAATACTATAATTCAGCTCAACAAGTGTCTATTTTTATCGGAAACATGCTAATGATCAGGACATGTTGGTCTATAGAACCACATGATCTTAATATTTTAGCCAAATTTTGAAGTCTAGGCCTCATAAACAAGATTTTTCTACTTAGAGAAGTTTCGAGTGTACATTCGAATAATACACACTCGAAAAGACTCGAACGCTATAATTTAGCTCAACAGGTGTCTATTTTTATTGGAAACATGCTAATGATCAGGACATGTTGGTCTATAGACCAACATAATCTTGATATTTTAGCCAAGTTTTGAAGCCTAGGCCTCATAAACACGAATTTTCTACTTAGAGCAGTTTCGAGTGTACATTCGAATAATACACAATCGAAAAGACTCGAACGCTATTATTCAGCTCAACAGGTGTCTATTTTTATCGGAAACATGCTAATGATCAGGACATGTTGGTCTATAGACCCACATGATCTTAATATTTTAGCCAAATTTTGAAGTCTAGGCCTCATAAACAAGATTTTTGTACTTAGAGAAGTTTCGAGTGTACATTCGAATAATACACACTCGAAAAGAATCGAACGCTATAATTTAGCTCAACGGGGTGTCTATTTTTATTGGAAACATGCTAATGATCAGGACATGTTGGTCTATAGACCCACATGATCTTGATATTTTATCCAAATTTTGAAGTCTAGGCCTCATAAACAAGATTTTCTACTTAGAGCAGTTTCGAGTGTACATTCGAATAATACACACTC